>NW_005842033.1:1916748-1946831 GCF_000455745.1 Alligator sinensis | reverse complement strand
GGAATGCCCAACTACACGTGTGAATTAACAAAACTGAAGGGGAAAGCAGGAAAACACAGAATGGCTATATACCTTGCACTGACATATAAGGAACAGGAAATTGATTCTTCTAATTCTCTTGATGGACTGTGTGTTGTCCATTTCCCTTCTACAAATGTTCCCCAGAAAAGTTAGGTTGCACCAAGTTACCAGGCACTTTGTCAGAACTAAACAAGTAACAAATTACAACAAGAAGGGTGCATGCATATGAACAAAATATATATATATAACTTGCTTGGTTGTTTGATATTATTGCAGTTGGTCTATCAAAATGTGTTATGATAAAGTGTTGCTTTTGGTACATCCAGTCTCTGTTTAGCATTTATAAACCACTTAGCAGAATGATTATTGGATCTGATACATTATTTTATTGCTGTTTCTGCTAAAGGGAAGAATGTATTTCATGGTAAGGAAACTGCATAGTAATGGGAGATGTGTGGTGTTAATCTAGATAGTACAAGAGTTTATATGTTGCTCCACTAATGTGATTGGATTATAATCCTTGTTGTTAGTTTATAGAATAAAGTAGACAAAGCATAGGTTCCTCTTAATTATAATAAACAGTACAATAGAGCAGCACCAGAAAATACCCTTACCATGTGAAAGTGAGATCATGGAGCTGATTACCTTGTCACTTACACAAATTTTACACTATCATATTATCATTGATTTCAATGCAGTTAATCTTCATTTACATGGGTGTCAGTGGTTCTGACATCATACTCCCACTTCTTTGTTCTTGCCCTAAACTATTATTAATACTAGGGATTTCTGTTCTGAAACGCACTAAAATGTGCAGTTTTTCTCAATAGGTTGCTTAATGCACCAGTGCAACATTCCATCTGTGAAGCCCTGCAAAACTTCTCTGTTTCATTTACATGAAAGGGGAATGTGTAATGTTTCTCATCCTTGACCCTGATCAATCACAAAGTGGGTTTAGGATTAAAACTACATTAGGAATATACTATTGAAAAGTCTGAAGAACCCTAGGCATTGAAGATATCTGAATCAGGACAAAGTTCCAGGTACAAAATTCTTAGCTTGAGCTTGACACCCAAATAATAGTTATACTAATGAAATTGATAAACAACACTGAAGGAAACAAAAGGAGAGGTATTTAAGAAGTGTTTGAACAATTAGGGATGTGGGAGGTGAAAACTTACATCATTTCATGTCTATTGATCCAGGGAGGTACTACTCTGCTCACCTCACCAACACTACAGCTCAGGCTAGACATTCGGAGGTGCTATTTCATTGTCAGGGCGGCTAGGATCTGGAACCAACTTCCAAAAGAAGTGGTGCTGGCTCCTCCTGGGGGTCTTTAAAAAAAGGCTGGATGAACATCTGGCCGGGGTCTTTTGACCCCAGTACTCTTTCCTGCCATGACAGGGGGTCGGACTAGATGATCTCCTCAGGTCCCTTCCGACCCTACCAACTATGAAACTATGAAACTACAGGGTTGTTGTGCCAGGCTGATGAAAGCAAAGGATCTATGCCAGCATACACCAGATGAGGGTCTGGGCCAATTACTCATTCAAATTTTGCTTATGTAGAATTTTTCCAAAAATGTCATCAAAAAAGGACTTCCTTAGCTGCAAGACTATTGTGAAAATACAAACGGGACTTGTGATAACTCTGCACAAGAATATCTTAAAACAATAGATAGTTGAACAATGAATGGTAGCTGCATACATACACTAAAACCCCATCTAATTCTGGGGACCAGATTTTGTACCTTCAGCATCAGAAAGCATAGCCTTCCACCACAGGATCTGAAGAACTCCTCTGGCTAGAAGAATGTCTTGGTCTGTTCTGTGCCTGGGACCAACCACTAGAGGAAGTCGTGATCACATACGCTGGGCCAGCATATTACACTTTAGCATACATATCACCTTATATCAAATATTGTACCAGATAATTAATTTGATCCCTACTGGCTGCTTATAGCATGAAAAATAAGTCTTGGTGAATTCCCATTTTCTTCTCTACAAGTCTACAACTTCAGACATAAACTACAGTCTGTAATCAGAGAAGCATGGCACACTTATCCTCTAATTTTGAATGCACGGGAAAAACTTTCATCTGTGCTAGCCAGTGATATAGCAGCTTAATACTCTGATTCTGAGCGTTTGTGTATTTAAATGGTAGCCAGCTACCTAACAATTTTGTACAACTGAAAAATTATTGTTGTTATGCAAGATGAAAGATCTCTACTTATTAGGGCAGCTTGCTTTGGTCCCTTCCTGAAACACCTGGGCATTAGTTTAAGGCAAAACCTATTAGTCCAATTCACTTTGTATAGGTTCTAGCAGTAGAGTTTGATTTTCAGTCTTATTAACAAATCAGCACTTCTAACAAATAGCTACCAAGTTCATGGAGCATTTCCCTTTCACCAACCAACATGGTACCTTCTCCTTTTCCTATAGTGATATATCTGTTAATCCTACCCAGAAGAGGGCAGAGATACACAGACAGTATGTTACATCTGCTCTCCTCTGTGTTTATTTGCTGGCTGTTTGGATCAGCCCTACAGACCTTGCTTTATCATTCCTATGCAACCAACTCATTCACCCCTAGAGGTAGTTCAGCTGCTGTTCCACTGACTACCGGATGCTTTCAGGTCCAATTCACCTAGTTCTAAGGCAATCTTTATAGCCTATTTGAAAAACGGGTTATTATCCATAAAAACATAAAAGCCTGACACATGGATTTTAGTTCTCCAGTTCAAACAACAATTTCACAAGAATGGCCCTTCATTTTTTCATTTAATCAAGGACTCCCTAGATCTCTTTTAGAGGTTGTTTCCACAAGTCAGTAACTCAAAGTGTTCTTGGTAGATCTAGGACTACAATTCTTTGTGCAACAGTGCATAAAACATTTGGATCTGTCACAGAGCAGATGTATACCCCAGTAATCAATCCCAGAGCTTTATGTGATTCATACTATCCAGAAGACTGATCTGTAGAGATGTCCAGTTATAGGGAAGTAACCTTCAACTTCTTAAGACGTGCAGCCCAACTTCCAGACAAGATTATTTGTACAGCCCTCTTCCAGAAAACATCCAACAACCATCTTTCTGCAACAGGGTCCATCTTCTTCAAGAGCAGGCCCTGTTCTCTAATTGAGGCTTCTAAACATGACTGGAATAAAAATAATTATCAATGGGCATATCTACATGTGCATTTAGTTACGATAAGATTTACTGCACAGTAAGCTACTGCACAGTAAACGATTTTTGCTAGGTGTCTACACATGCAGTGACCTGGCAGAAAATTTGCTAGGTGTATACATGTACAAAGGCCTGGCAGCCACCAGGGAGACTTCCAGGCTCCAGCCCCAGCTGCCAGCACCTGGCAGCCATCTTTAAAACCCAGCCCCGTTCTGTGCTCTCTGGGCAGGCAGCTTCTGTACTCAGAGGAGCAGCATGGCATGCACAGAGGCAGCATGCAGCTGCTGTGTTAGTGCCCACTGTCCCTCCCTGTGCTAGCACTGCCCCAGCCCCTGGCCCTGGTAGTTACAAAAATGGTCCCAGGATCCTGATGGCCACTTCGGTCATCCTGCTGGCCCACTGTACTGACCAACAGCTGACCCATGACTGGCTCACCCCACCCAGCACTCCCACACACAGCAACCACCTGCCTGCCTGCAGTGCACCATCCCAGGGCTCCCACCACTGCCACACAGCTGCCACTGCCAGGGATGCTGATGAGAGGCTACAGGATGCCACTGCAGGGGCCACCATTACCCTCCTGGGCCTCCAGCCCCGCTACCCCTGGGCCTACCATCAGCCATCACTGGTGGCAGAACCTGATGCAGCAGACCTGGGATGATAAGCAGTGTCTGGATGCCTTTCAGCTGACCCTGGCAACCTTCAGGGACCTGCTCCATCAGCTCCAGTCCCACCTGGAGAATGAGGACACCAACATGTGGTTGCCCCTCCTCACTGATACCTGCCTGGCCCTGGCACTGCTCAAGCTGGCCATGCCTGCCAGCCTCTAGTCTATGGGCCCCCTGGGACCTGTTTGGCATGTGCAAGGCCACTGCCCATCCTGGAGGTGTGTGGTGCCCTCCAGAACATGCTGGTGGACACTGTCCTCCATGTCCATAACCCCCAGGTGGTGGTGGCAGGGTTTTGTGCACTGGAGTTCCCTCACTGTATCAGGGCCCTGGACGGGACCCACATAATTTCATAGTTTCATAGTTGGTAGCGCCGGAAGGGACCTGAGCAGATCATCAAATCCAACCCCCTGCCATGAGCAGGAAAAAATGCTGGGGTCAAGTGACCCCAGCAAGGTGTTTATCTAGCCTCCTTTTAAAGACCCCCAGGGTAGGAATGAGCACCACTTCCCTTGGAAGTTGGTTCCAGATCCTAGCCACCCTGACTGTGAAGTAGCGCCTCCTGATATCTAGCCTGAATCTACTCTCCATCAACTTATGGCCATTATTCCTTGTTACTCCCAGTAGTGCTCGGGGGAACAGGGACTCTTCCATTGCCTGCTGGTCTCCCTTGGCCAGTTTATAGACGACCACCAGATCCCCTCTCAACCTTCTCTTGTGGAGGCTGAACAGATTCAAGTCTCATAGCCTCTCCTCGTAGGGCCTACCTTGCTGCCCCCTGATCATGCGAGTGGCCCTCCTCTGGACCCTCTCGATGCTGGCCACTTCCCTCCTGAAGTGCGGCGCACAGAACTGGATGCAGTACTCCAACTGCGGCCTGACCAGTGTCATATAGAGGGGGAGGATCACCTCCTCGGACCTGCTCATGATGCAACTGTGGATGCATGACACGGTGCAGTTAGCCTTCCTGACTCCGTGCCCACATTGGCAGCCCATGTTCATCTTGGAGTCTATAATGACTCCAAGATCCTTTTCTGCCTCTGTGCTGATGAGAAGGGAGATTCCCCAGCCTGTAGATATGCTGCTGGTTCTTTCTCCCTAGATTCAGTACCCTGCACTTGTCAGTATTGAATCCCATCTTATTCTCATCTGCCCACCCCTGTAACCTGTCCAGATCTAATTGCAGCCTGTCCCTCCCTTCTAGCATGCCCACTTCTTCCCATATCTTAGTATCATCTTCAAATTTGAACAAGGTGCTTTTCACCCCCTCATCCAAGTCATTGATGAAGATGTTGAACAGTACGGGTCCGAGGACCGAGCCCTGGGGGACCCCACTACCCACATCCCTCCAGGTTGAAAATGAGCCATCCACCACCACTATCTGGGTGTGGCCCTCCAGCCAATTGGTGACCTATATGACTGTGTAGGCATCAACACCACAATCTCCTAATTTTTTAACAAGAATGGGGTGAGAGACAGTGTCGAAAGCCTTCCTAAAGTCCAGAAAGACTACGTCCACCGCGACACCTGCATCCAAGAATTTTGTGACCTGGTCATAGAAGGCCACCAGGTTGGTCTGACAGGACCAGCCTCTAATGAACCCATGTTGGGTGCCCCTGAGCATACACTCTCCTGCTTGTCCCTCGCAGATGTGCACCTGGATAATTTTCTCAAAGAGCTTCCCCAGGACTGAGGTAAGACTAACAGGCCTATAATTTCCTGTGTCCTCCTTCCTTCCTATTTTGAAAATGGGGACCACATTGGCCCTTTTCCAGTCCTCTGGCACCTCATCAGAGCACCATGAGTGCTTGTAAAGCTGTGCCAGGGGTCCCTTAATGACATCTGCTAATTCCCTCAACACTCTGGGGTGGAGATCGTCAGGACCTGCTGATATGAACATGTCCAGTCCCACCAGAAGTTCCCTGACTAGGTCCCCTCTGACCCTGAGCCGGGCTGTGCCTCCCCTGGGACCATTGGGGATCCTTGGGGGTTGGAGGGGGATGACCTGGTCCCTGCTCAGAAAAATGGAGGCAAAGAAATTGTTGAATAGGTTTGCTTTGTTATCTGGTGAGACCACCCGATTTCCAAGCGTGTCCTGCAGAGGCCCCACATTACCTGGAACCTTTTTTTTATCCACTATGTATTTAAAAAAGTATTTCTTGTTATCCTTGATCCGGGTTGCTAGTCCCAGTTCCATCTCTGCCTTGGCCTTCCTAACAGCCCCCCTACAATCCTGAGCAATGGAGGTATAGTCCTCCCTGGTGATGGCCCTTCCCTTCCATTGGGTGTACGCCTCCTTCTTAGCTTTGAGACATTCCTGGATGCGTTTGGTAAGCCATGGGGGCTTTTGAGTACTCTTACCCCCTTTCATCTGTGCTGGGATTGCCACCCTTTGGGCTTGGAGGATCGTCTCCTTCAGGAACAACCACTCTTCTTGGACTCCCAACTCCCCACCCCTCCAGGACCTCAGTGCCTCCCTGACTAGTCTCCTTAGCTCAATGAAATCCACCCTCCTGAAGTCCAGGGCTGCTGTCTTGCTGCAGGCCTTTGCCACCCTGTGCTGGATGGTAAATTCCAATAGGCGATGATTGCTATCGCCCAGGTGATCGAGCACCCACAGTCCCCTCACCAGGTCATCACTTGTGGCCAGGACCAGGTCTAACAAGGCATTTCCCCTCGTGGAACTGTGCACCTCCTGCATTAGATGGAGGTCCTGTAACACAGCTAGGAACCTACGTGAGCAGTCAGACCTGGCTGACTGCTCTTCCCAGCAAATGTCCAGATAGTTTAGGTCACCCATGATGACCACATCCTTTGACTTAACTGCCTCCACAAGCTGACCTGAGAATTCCTGGTCTAGCTCTTCTCCCTGGTTGGGTGGTAGTAGACCCCCACCGTTAAGTCCCTTGCCCCCTGACCCCCTTGTATTCTGACCCAGAGCACTTCAGTCTGCCCCTTCTCAGAGCCAGTGCTGCTCATTGAGGATGTGAATTGTTCTTTGACATAGAGTGCCACACCCCCACCTTTCCTCCCTGTTCTATCTCTCCTGTACAGCACATAGCAGTCACCTGCCTGCCCCGTGGAGACTGCCCCTATTATAGCCACAGGGGGTTCCACTTCATGGTCCTGAAGGCCATCATAGACCACCAGGGAATGTTCACGCACATGAGTGCTGGTTGGGCAGGCAGTGTGCATAATGCCCACATCTTCAGGAACTCCAGCCTGGCCACTCTGGTAGAGAGTGGGTGCTTCAAACCTGGCCACCTGGACTCCCACCAGGCCCACTTTAATCTTTGCGTGGTCAAATGCACCTTCAGCCACCTCAAGGGCTGCTGGTGCTCCCTCACTGCCCACCCTGAAGTCACTGAGGGCAACCTCCCGTGAGTCATCACCGCAGCCTGTGTGCTGCGCAATATCTGCGAGTCCCAGATAGTGTTGTTCTGTGCGATCTGGGCAAAGGAGGTGCAGTGCATGGAGGTGGCCTGGCAGTGGGAGCACCAGATGTGGTGGCAGTGGCAGTGGTGGGTCCCCGCTGTGAGACCCCATGCACCTGCCAGCGGGGGCCAGAGCAATGGGTGCAAGAGGCTCTGGCAGACCACTTTCACTTTTGCACAGCTCATGGCAGCCAGGCTTGGGGTGCATGGGGCTCTTAGACAACTGGGGCAATGAGATGGCCATGCCCCTGCCCTCCCTGAGGGGTCTTCTCCAAGGAGGCACCCCAGAGTTGGCCCTGCCCCACACCCACACTGTGCCCCAAGCATGTACCTGCTGTGTGTGCCCTGGCCGGTGCATGATGAGGGGCTTCTGTAGGCTGAGGCTTGGTCAGCCATTCCTCTTGGCGGGGTCTGGGGCTATACAGCTGGCAAGGCAGCCGCTGGCCAGGGCTCCCCGAGTTGCCAGTGGATTGAGCGGCTTGGGAGCTGGGCGGATTGGGACACTGAATGTCTGAGAGTCCCTCCTCTGGTGCTGTGTCACCAGAAGGGTCAAGGCAGTGCAGGGGCTCAAGTAGGCTGCCTGTGCTGGTGTAAAATGCATGGCTGGGGCCTGGGTTGGGATGCCAAAATATGGGTCAGCTGCCACATAAAAGGCATGGTTTTATGGGCACAGCCAGACCAACAATTGTGTTCAATAATGGCCACCCACTGTTCCCGCAAGGCCCTGACCTTGATGAGGCACTGCCACACCAGCGGGGAGTGCCCACGCTCCTGCATCATGCCTGACAAGGCCTCATTAATGTAGGCATTCAAATGCCCACCCTGCTTGAACTGCCTCTGCACCTTTGTGTCACCCCAGAGTACCACAAGGTCACCAACCTCCTCCTGGCTCCAGCTGGGGTCCCATGTAGAGGCATGTACAGGTGCCTGTACAGGGAGGATGAGCCATGCTGCTGGGTCCTGTGCCAGCTGTCCCCCCGCCCCCCACCATGCATGCCCCCTGTTGCTGGCCCTGGGTAGCTGCCAGCAGTGCCCAGCACAGGGGCTCTGGTCTCAGGCTGGCCCTCTTGTGGCAGGGCAGATCTGGCAACAAATTTGCTGCCGGGTCACGTCTACACATGAATTACTGAAAAGTAACTAATCATTAATTTGCAGGTAGCAAATTTAATCACAATTATCCATTTTTAGTGTGCAGTAAGGGTGCATACATGTTGACACTCACCTGTACCGTGCAGTAAATTAAGCAACGGCACAGTAACACATCTCATGTAGACATGCCCAATAACACTAATAAGATGAGCTGAATCTTTCAAAGTGCAGATGGTACTGAAGTATAAAACAAAGCCAAGTACACTGGGAGAACAACGTGTTAAAAGAAGCAACTCCCTATTAGACTAAGCAAGAAGGGGAAAAAGTGACCTTTCTTCAGGAAGACATTACTGCCAGATCTTACTGGTGAAATTACAAGTTACAAATAAGACTGAAGCCAAATAAATTGCCAAAGGGGAAAAGAATGACAGAAAACAGATGCAGAACAACAACAAACAGATGCCAAAATAAAATGAATCTCAGGCCAGCACTGGAACACACTGCAGTCCCTAACTATTCAGGATGATTTAAATGGATGGAAAAGGGATTAAGGATCAATCCTGTCATTGTTCTTTCTGAAGTAATCCCACAGAAGCTAGTAGGGGCTGTACATAGACATTGCATGAACAAGCCCTCAGTAAAATCTGAATGACTGGAAATAGATCCTGGAGCAATGCTAATTTATACTGGCTGAGGATCCCATTTGTGTCTTTCTGGAGGCAGAGGGCAGAGCTGCCAAATATGAAGTCCTTCTGAAATGCAAAGCCCCAACCCCATCTGTGTACTTTTGGCTTAAGGAAGGTAGTCATTTCTGTTGTACAATTTGGGGCCCTCTCCAGTATTGCAGGGCCTTGCTTAGCTATAATCTTGCTTTAAAATGCCACTGATTGGCTGGGACAGTCTTGATTATGAGGAAACTGTCCCACTGGGTCTTAGGTTTCCTGAGAGCCTGAATGATTAAAGAGATTCTTCTTCCTTTTGAACTCAAACATTTTCCAGAGCTGCCTTCTCTTCCCCAAGTTCCACTATCAATCTAAGGCAAGGCACTAAAATACCTGTACCTTGTCTGCCAAAACAGTTTCACAAAATTCCAAACAGTACACAGACTTTAATAAATCACTTCTGAGCTGAGCAAACTAAGTACAGAGGAGAGCAGAAACAGCCAGAACCCCAGGCAGAGGACAAGGCATACCAGGGAGAAGATGTAGAGAAACAGCAGGGAGTTAAAAAAGGAAAGGAAAATGCTGGCTCTCATCTTCAATAAGTAGTATCACTCCTTATCACTGCCTCTGAGTGTGTGTGCATCTGAACTAGAATACTGGCTCTCAAAAACAAATCATAGTCATGTAATAACTCCAACTATCAACAACATCATTGTTTTTATGTCCTTTTGCCCCTGTACCTCTACTGGGAGGTACTTCAGTGAGAGTTTAGATGCCCGGGCCTTTGAAAGTTTCTCTATACCTTGCAAGATCCATCTCCATAGTACAACCATCTAAACAGAAAAGCCAGGGTGACAACACTGAGCTAAGAGTGCCCCAAGAATCAGTCTGAGCCTGTTTGTCCAACACCACCCATTTCCAAGGAGGTAAGGAAATCATATTACACTTAGTGACCCAGAAAAAAAGACGATTGCCCACAAACTCAAAGAAAGTTAACCTTTTAAAAAAATCACCTAAGTTTTCTTCCATATTATTTTGCAAGGTCACACCCCCCTCCACTCCCTAGTTCCAGTAATAAAAAGCTTGTTCTGAACTGAACAACAATGAACAAGAAAGTTCACATGAAAGCCTGTTCCCAAAAGACTCCTAGTCTGATTCAGGAGAGCCAAGAGTTCAGATAGTCTCGAAAAGGTTCAGATAGTCATCTATGTTTTGGGATTATTTTGAGCTGAACTTTGAGCCTGAGGTTGCTTGCTTGTCACCATTAATTTCTCTGCCTCCCAGTGCTATGACACTACAATACAGGGAGTGTGGTAGAGAAATAAAAGGAAATATTATGTTTCCTTGCCCTCCACGCCCACCCCGTGTGGGTATGACTGTATTACATTGGTCACAACTGGGCTGTTAGATATTACAGCAAGAACACTTAGAGAAGCCAGCAAAACAGAAACACAAGGTATAAGTTACATTTCCAGTGCTATATTGAACCTACACATTACCATGCCAGGAAAAGGTACCCACCTACAGTCATTGCACATTGTTTTCTGACCTCTCATTTGCTTTCAGGAAAATACTGGTAGTTGCATTAACCTACCAATATCAGTTGTGCAGTTATGTCTGCTTCTGTACAGCTTGCACACTGAAAATGTATTTTGGCTTCATTTCAAATCCACTTCAGTGTCCAGAAAGAGATATTCAATGCTATAAAGCCGTGCTAAGATTGTTTCCAGTTTATACACAATTGTCACCAAACCCTGGGACCTGTACTTATGGTTGTCTGTCGGTGAAGACTGGCAAAGATTAAAGAAGTGCATGCCTTCAGCTGCATACTTTAAAATAAAACAGCCCTCGGTTTTCAGGAACCTCTTTTAAGGTGCAGTAAATCCAACTTTCTAAATGCCCTAGGCTGTGTTTATCTAAAAGTATCTTGGGGGAGATTGCTATGTCTATTAATCTGTTTTCCTGTTTCCTTACCTCAGGGCTTAGAGGCTACATAAACCAACGAGCTAGAAGGCTGTTAGGAAAAGTCTCCACAGACAGGTATCTCCCTCTTCTTTCTGCTTTCAAGCAACACATGCCTGGCATAGAAAAATCATTAAAGATAGTTATAAAGCAAGAACTGTAGATGACTGTAATATGATACGGATGAACCAGCATGGTTTCTACATAAGAAAAAAAATCATATCTCTCTAGCCTGTTAAAAACCTTTGAAAGAGTTAACAAAACAGTGAATAAAGGAGAACCAGTGGGTATATTTTATTTAGACTTTCAAAAGGCTTTTGATAAAGTTCCTGAGAAGAGACTATAAAGGAAACTTGGTAACCACAAGGTGAGAGGTAAAGTCCTGTCATGGATAAAAAACTGGTTGAGAGACTGGAAGCAAAGAGTAGGAACAAATGGCCAATTCACAGCATGGAAAGGGGTTAATAGTAGGGTGCCCAAGGGATTAGTAGTAGGACTTGTGTTCAATATACTTATTAATCACTTGAAGGAGGTAGTGAATAGTGATGGTGGAAAAAATTGCTGACACACACAATTAAGTAGGTTAGTTGGACTAAGGAGGGTTGTGAAGAAGCTCAGAAAAACTTGAGATAACTAAAGCAAGCAGATAAAATTCAACATAAACAGCAGAAAGGTGGTAGATACCAAAGGGAATACCTTACATTATTCTTGCATGCATTTGTAGGTTCCAATCTAGTTTTTCTCCCTCCAAACAATATCCAGGCACCAGTATGGACAATTCAAGAAAAGTGCCACAGGCATCAAAGAATAAAAGGCTGTATGAAAATATGTCTAATGAATGATAAAGAAAATATTATAATATTGTGATGCCATATTATTAGACAGGATAATATATATTTGCCTTAACAATTACATCCAGTTTCAGCCACTAACACACAATTGTAATGATAGAATGATTAGCAATCTGGATAGGAAGAATGCAAGGAGAAATTTTAGAAAGCCTTTTTTTTTTTCCCAGAAAGGAGAAGAGCAAAGTGAACTTTGACAGAGATACAACATACAGAACTATGTCTAAAGTAATAAATGACACAGATAAAGCCAAATAGCTTTCCTTGTCACATTATTAAGGCAATAGCACATATTTAAACTAGATACAGGAAATACATTTTAATGTGATATAATGCATATTTAGTCTATGGAACTCGGTGCTGAAGAAGGTTATGGAAGCAAGTAAGTTAAGATTCAAAATTGGACTAGACATTTACTATGCATTAATAGGGACAGCATCTGCAGTTTCCCTGCTTAAGCTAAAATTATAAGTCCCATTAATTTTCTGCAAGCATTCAGGCACCTTGGCAATGGGTGTGATTTTATATCCTTAAAAAAATGGGGGTGAAAAATAGAAAGGTTCAAGGTGTGAGCTTATTGGTGCCTAATCTTGCTAAGTCTAATTGAATTCTGGAGTATTTATGCCTTTCTCTCAACCATCCAGAAGTCACCACAGTGAAAAAGTGGGCACGTCTACACATTCATTAATGCACCGTAATTAAGTTAGTACCTGTAATGACAAGTACTAACTTAATGCACCATAATTGGCGCTACTACACACTGGCTCAGATGAACATTTTTTTCTGATGCTACGGTGCATTAGGCTAAATCTACTGCGCATTACCACATTAGCACAGGTTTTGCCCACCATGCTAATGCACAGTAAAATTAGTCTTCTGCACTCCAGGAATCTTGCGTAGACACACCTACAGTCTCCTAAGGTGTTATTAAAGAAGGACTAAAATACTGTGCAAGAATTTCTGCCACCTATTGGGTAGGCCTTAGGAAGCTAATGATCAGATGAATTACACAAGACAGTGAGTCCAAGCATCTTTTAAAAATTCTTTCACAGATAGATGGGCCCTTGAGTTCTGTGCCAGTGGAAATGCCAAAGTACAACACAAAAATCTTAGCCCATCATGAATTAAAGAAGGGAAACATTTTGTTTTGCTTAGTTCAATGTTTGGAAGGTGGGGGATGGTAGGAGAGAGGAAGAGCTGATCCTTTGTTTTTAATTTTCATGGAACTGCTGTACACTCAAGCTGGTTTCTTGGCTTTCTAAGGCGCAGTGTTACCTAGCAAACAAATGACAGGGTTGGTTCTTGAGACCCAGCCTCTCAGTTTTACCCCTGACCTGTTGAATTTAGTTTGTCCTTGGACAGGTCATTTGAGGTCTCTATTGTGCCTTTCTTTCCTCACACATTTTGTTTTTCTTGTCTATTTATTTGAATATAAACTGTTGCCGTAAAGGCTGTCTTGTGGCTTGTGTTTATTAGGGCTGTGCAAAATTTTGCCAGCTGTTTCATTTTGACACTGTTTCAACTTGTTTTGAGCTCGAAACAGCGAAATCAAAATGAAAGAAAGGGCTTCAAAACAGCCTCACAACAAAACAAGGCCAGTCGAAATGTTTTGAAAGTTTTGAAACATTTTGAGTTTCGAAGCAGCAGGCAGGGGAGCAGGGGAAAGCCAGGGCTGCACTCCCAGTGGCTCCACAGCACCATGTGACTCAGATGGGTGGGGAGCGCAGCCCTGGTACTTCCCACCTCCCACCACTGGGCTGTGCTGTGGGGAGTACAGCACTGGCTCTGCCCACCTCCCGATGCCGGGCTGCGCTCCCATCAGCTCCACCAGCCCCATGGAGCCCAGCCCAGTGGTGGGAGTTGGGCAAAGCCGGCACTGCACGCTGCCCCCTGCCACTGGGCTGAGTTCCATGGGCCTGGAGCTACTGGGAGCTGAGCCCGGTGAAGGGAGGCAGAGTGCAGCACTGGGGCTGTGCATCACCTCCCTCCACTGGGCAGCAAGCTGTTAGGCACTGAGCCCGGTGGAGAGGGCTGGCAAGCAGCACCGGTGGTGTGCACTGCCTCCCTCCACCAGGCAGTAAGCTGCTAGGTGCTGAGCCCAGTGGAAGGGATGGAGTGTAGCAGCTTGCTGTCGGTTGGAGGGAGGCAGTGCACAGCACCAGGGATGTGCTCCACCCCACTCCATTGGGATCAGCACCCAGTGGCTCCCAGCCCTGTGGAACTGAGCCTGGTGAGGGGAAGAGGAGCACAGCGCCGGGACTGTGCTCCACCTCCCTCCACTGGGCTCGCTCCTAGTGACAGCAGCAGCCTCCCGCCTGCACCCCCAGGAGGGCTCTGCTGGACTCCTCCTGGGGTGTGGGCAAAACTCAAAACAGCATTGAAACAGCAGAACTGTTTCGACAAAATGAAACAGAACAGTGTGTTCAAAATGAAAGTAAACTCAAAACAAAATACCTCCAGTCATTCAAAAAATCTTGGGCTTTCATTTACAGCCATTTGTGCTTCTCTACTCTGCACATTACCCTTTTATTTATTTCTACAACTGGACATCTCAACTTATCTGCAATAAATGGGGCTGGGTGTTTTGTCGAATTGGACCAGGCAGTGGTAAGCAGCTCTTGTAAGAAGACTATTCAATGGAGGAGAAAAAGTAATTCCTGTTGATTTCAGGCTGAAAAGTTTAGGAGGAGTGTTCCTGGTCCTGAACTGATAGAGCAGCCAAACTCAGCAGCCTGTCCCTGGCACAGGAGCAGTGGAGGACATACGTTCCATAGGGATTATGCAGAACTGCTGGAAATGAAGCTTGAAAACCAACAGAACGGAAGCTTGGAAACCGAGCCTTGAGCTGAAGCTGGTAATTTACCTTATTTGAAATAAAAACAGCTTAAGTTGAAGCCAGCCGGAAATTCAGCTGACTTGATGCTGCAAGCAAAATTAGCATAACATTCTGCAGGTTGAAACATGGGGAAGTAGAGTGAGGGATTTAGACTTCTAGGCTGCATGGGGAAAGGAGTTGTTTCTCCTGCACTGCTGTTATTCAGAATGATCCCTTGAAGGTAAATTATTCTGAGGTCAGGTAAATTGTCATAATAGTGCCTTCTGGCCTTAAAAGTTGTGAAAGAAGGGAGGTTCCTGTAGCAAAACTAGCATTAAAATGGAATAAGATAGCAACCAGACCCTTCCCAAAACTACGAGACCCTCAAATCAGTTCAGCGTGGTAAATAATAATGTCAGTTTTAAATATCTGGATGGACCCAGATTCAATGTGAATCAGTGTAGCTGCCCCATTATTTTCAAAGAATCTGTGCCAATTTATTCCAGCTGAAAACCAGATCTCTGAGTTCAAGTGGGTATAGCTACATTGTACCATACTACAATGCATGTTGTAATAATAGGAAAATGTTAAGGGTATGCCGACAACAGACTGCAGCGGAGTACAAAGATACTCAAGCTAGCTTTAAATGAGCCAGCTCAGGTACCAACTGCAGTCTAGTTACAGTAGTATGGAGCTCCACCTGAGCTAAGTTATCCTGCCACTGAAGTTATAGCAATTCTAATACCTGAGCTAGGTCATTTAGAGCTAGCACAGGTGTACACACTACTCTGCCATATGCAGAGAGAGCAGGGTAAAGGGAACCTGTGTATTAGGGTAGACAAGTTAGAATCATAGAGAAGTAGGGCTGGATGGGACCTTCAGAGATCATCTAGTCCAAACCCCTGCCCGAAGCCAGAAAATCCCTATCTAAACCATCAAATACAAATCCATAATCTAAACTCTTTGTAAAACTACCGTCAACCCTGACACAAGGTAAAACATAACTCCGTCCACCAGTAAAGCAGAAGGACCACAGTGGCCAACATCCTGCTGTTATAAAGGTTGTTAATATACACTAAAGAGATTCAAGGAAGAGGGCCAGCTACAGAGGGAGGCACAATCCCCACAGTTGGTACAAATCTGCCCATGGTGATCTGTCTAACCCTGAATGGAGGGCCAAGACCTTCTAAGACCCTCTAGTTAGAAATATCCGGATTTTACTTCCAGAAGGAACACTGGCATACCCCAGTCAAAATCCCCAGCATTGGCTGCAGCTACCACCCAAGACCTCAAAGTAAGGCTTAAAAAGCCCTGACACATGTAACAGCAGGAGTGGGGAGTAGGGAGAGGAAATTTCCAGTCCCATGCAGCAATCAGAAAAGCCCAGAAGCACAGGGCCTTGTCCAGAGTTTTGTTTGCTAATATACTCCCTAGCAAGAATACAAGTCTTATCCAGTGCTTGGAAACCAACTCCCCCTTGGAAATACAAAGAAATTAATGTAGTCAGCTACAATGTGTACAGCTACACAAAGGAACCCCAAGGATCCTGCTTCTAGAAATCCCCCTTGTTGTTTACACTAGCAGCAGCAAGGATGAGCACTACTTTATGGTTGTCTGAAAAGACAACCTCCTGCCCTTGTAGCTTTGGGATATTCATCATCACTACCGGTGGCAGCTCCTCAATTCAAGGACAAGTCTTCCAGTAGATAAGGAAGCCATCGGAGAGTTTGGAGATGACTGAAGAGGCCAATCTGAGATCTGTGTGTTTGACTGCAAACATGGCAAATATTTCTAGAAGGAAAGGAGTGGATTTATTTGATGGTCACAGCTCTTTCACTTTGTCTTTTGTCTATCCTCTTCCATGATGAGGCAAGTTTGTTTGAAATGGTCAGTGCCTTGTCACAATTATTGGTACCATTGGAGATGATTCAGTGCTCGAGTTCCGCAGGTGTTGATGTTAATATCACAATTTCTTCAGATTGGCCTTCAAGATGTCCTTGAAACTTTCTTCTTTTGCCCACTTCTACAACAGCAACCATTGATAAATTGGAGGAATATAGGACCTGCTTTGGGAGGTCCAACAGAGCTGGTACTGTATAAACATGGCTTTGAAGCTGCTGGTGTTAGCTCGAGTCAGAATGCTGGCATTCATTTTTCTGTCCTTCCAATAGATGTGGAGGTAATATTTCAAAACTTTATGGTGTTTCTGATATGTTTTCCAGGTTTCACCCCCATACAACACGGTAGGGATGTCAACAGTCTGATTCAGGTTCTGACATCATAATCATTGAAGATACAATTTCAGAGATGTCCAAATGGAGTGCTGGCATATTTTATTTGGTGTTGAATATCATCATCTATGTCTATGCTCTGAGAAAGGTGACTACCCAGGTAGGGGAAATGCCTGAATTACATGGGGCTAGAAAGCAATTTTAGAAATCCACCTCCAGTGTTAAAAATGATCATGTTGTAACAATGTATCTGAACAATACTGTTTAGATACATTATGGGATTGCTTTGTGCCATAAAATTAGGTAAAATTGGGATATTACCTCAGTATGTCACAGTGCAATGCAGAAATATCCAGATGGAGTGTCACTATGTATGATACGAGATGACAATATGGTACAAACCAATACCACAGTGTATCTGAACAGCATTGTGTTGTTATAACATGATACTTTTAACAGGGCCTGACGAAGATTTCCAACCCCATGGACACTAGGCCTGTGCAAAGCAGCAAGTATTCAATTCAGATTCGGACCCAGCCAATTCAAGGGACAGTGATTTGATTCAGTGATTTAAATCACTGTCCCATTTCAATTTGGCTGATTTGGATTTGGAGATTCAACCACCAAATCAGTTACCAAAGTTTTGGACAGCCCTAACAGATAGGGATACATTCCCAGGTGGTGAGGGAGGGAGGGAGGCTGGGACTAGGGAAGGACTGGGGGGAAGGGTGCCATTCCTGTGGCTGCACCCTGCTCTGCCTGTCCCCCCCAAGCACCGGGAAGAATTAGCCTGCCATTGTCCCGTGCACAGATCCAGGGGCATGCACCCCCAGGAAGAGCCTGACACAGCCCCTAGCCAATAGCCCAACAGGAGGAGCATCCCACCCTCTCCTCCCCCTGCACCCACTGACAGTTCCCATTGCAGCTGATGCTGGTAGCTCCTGGGGTAAGTGTGGACAAGCTGTGCCATGTCCTGCACCACCTGGGACTCCACTTGCTGCCATTCCCCCCAGCCCCTGCTGCAGTGGCCTCAGGAGCAGCCCACACCAGCTACGTGCACAACAGCACAGCACAGCCTAGGAGCTCAGGTGAGTGGGGACAGGCAGAACCCAGGCGTGCAGGGACAGGTGGAGCACAGTGCAGCCCCAGGAATGGCACCCCTTCCCTAGTCCCAGCCTCACTCCCTCCCTCACCACCTTGGGAATCTATCCCTATTAGTTACATTATAAAGTGGGTTCGCTTTGTGAAAGGGAAACCTGTTTAGCCTATGGCCAAATCTCCGAATAGGCCTCGAATCTCTCCAAATGAACTCAGAGGCTTCCAATTTGGACCTCTTAATGGGTCTCCCAATTCAATTCAGATTCAAAGATTCGGCCCCCGAATTGGGCTGTCTCCTCCAAACCGAATTGGCAACCGAAGCTTCGCACAGCCCTAATGGACACCAGACAAACACTGCTTGCACCACACAGGGTAGACTGAAAGCTGGAAAAAAAAAACCCTCTGAAATGATGGCAAAGAAAGAGACCTGGGCTGCAATCCTAAATCAGCATTGTGTCATGAATGTGACCATCTGTCACAGTTTTACTCAGTCACTTTTCATAATGTGTCTCCCTGTTTCAGAGTCTGCTATGAGTTTAGTAGAGATAAGCGTTCACATGGAACGTGTGTACAGTATAATGAACAGTGTTTGGAGAGAAGAGAAAATGTGTATAAGTCTAGAAACTCTCAGAGCCATTTTTTTTGTTCAAAACGCACAATAATGATATTTGCTCAGTGTTTCTTGGGGAACTCATTTAGAATACTTGACTCAGAAGCTGCCGGGAGCGAAACAAATGCATTCTGTTAAAACAATGTACTTTCATATTGATATTTTGTGTTCTCAAAAATGTCACTGAAAAAGTATACCTGTTTTAATAAACATACTGGGCAATTATATTTGTCATAGACAGCTCTAGAAATAATTACAATAGGTAAGAAGAAACTGTTTCCAGGTTTACCTTTAGTTTTCTTCCCTAGCCCCTCTGGATTTATTGTTTTAAGTGAGATGGAAAAAATAAGGGCTGGTGACATAATAGATTTGGGGAGGAAACCAGCAGGACAAAAAAAAGTGGGGGGGAGGGCATAATTAAAAGCAAATTAAATAAAAAGCATCAGAGAGGTGAGAGGAAAAAAACCAACATGCAGAGACCTGCAAAATAAATGTGTCCTCTAATTTTCTTGTAGATCCCCTGGATTAACAAAGCTGAGAAGAAGTATTTGAACTGGAAGAGGGACAATCTTCAAATCTTCTCAGAGAAATTATCACCAGTCATTGACCAAGCACAGGCCACATAAATGATGCAGCATTATCATTAATGAAAACAGTCATGTGAGGCTGGGTTCTTCTGGCCAGGGTGATGGTTTGTGCTTGTCTGGTAAAACATAGCTCTTTATGACAGTAGACAATAATTTTCTACTAATGTTTTTCTCATTCAGAGGTCAGCAGAATCACTTAAAAAGTTAAACTGAAGGTGTGCAATGAAAGCACCAGTGGGACTACTGTGTACATTAAGTACTGTAATTCAGCTGCCAGATGGAAGGACTTTCATTTAATCTGACCTGTGATCATGAGATAAACTGAAGTTATGCATTAAATGGCTGGTGTTCAACAATATCACGCACTTAAGCAGGATCTATTTCTCCTTTTACTTGTGTGTAAATCTGATCAATGCAAAATGGTTGCTTAATTGCCCATTTTCACAAAGTGGACAAAAAGTACTCTCTTTCAAAACAGACTTTGCACAAATTTAAAAATAATTGGGGAAGGGGGGCACTGTTTACATTTGAAAATAGTCTTGTTTCAAAAAAACTATAGGCCCAAAGAACATTTTTCAGAGAAATGATTCTGAGTTTTGAAGACAGGACATGTGGCCTGATCCTCAGGTGGCAAAAATTAGCATGGATCTACTGATGATTCACATTAACCAAGACACTCATATATGTGAAAAAGCCGGGGGGGGGGGAATGCTGTAATTTGCCAGAGTGTTGTATTTCTATCTTCCCCTTTCACACACACTTCTAGTGATTATATACTCAAGTCTAGTACTTGACAGTACTGCTAGGAATTCACCAATTCAAATACCCCATGCCCTGAAAACCAGTAAGGAGAGGGGAAAAAAGAAACACAACTGGACATTATATTTTTTCTCTCCCTTCAGATAAAACCTAAATTACTTCTTTTAATGCACTCAGATTTTTGACCAGGGTAGGGAGCCCCAGTCTAAAAAGGTTTTGTGTTCTCATTAAAGGTAAGCACTGTGGCAAGCTTGTGAACTCCAATAAAATTGAAGCTCTGTTCCCAGTCAGAAGGCAGAACAATAGCCTCTCCTGTTTAATTGTGGACTACAGCAAGTAGTTTCACGTTGAACCCACCTATAATGTAGTCCTTTCCTTTTAATCATCAGAGGTGATCTCTGCCAAAGCAGCTGACAGTTGCATTTGATCAAGTGTAATAGGAACAGTCAGATCTTCCAGGATCCTTGTAGTTACCCATTTTCCATGTGTAATTCCGGTCTATTTCATACAACTTTAATATGACAACTGTATTACAAAATTCGAAGGAAAAATCCTTGGGCAGAGTGAATCATTATGTTGTTAGAGAAGCTGATCTCAAATCATGAGCCAAGTTCTGCTCCCAATTCCACCACTGCCCTGATGAATGACCTTGGGAAAGTCACTCCCGCCTCTGTATCTCCTGTTCCCCTCCTACACTGTGCCTGTCATTCCTATTTAGACTATAGGCTCTGTATGACAGGGACAGCCTGTTTCTCCGTGTTCATACAGCACCTAGCATAATGGGGTCCACAGTCTCAAGTTGGGGAAGCCCTATGTGGTATTGCAATATAAATATCACACAGTGGTCCTGTCATTTTTTAAAACACCTGTGCCTCCTCACCTCCAACCTTCAATACAGTCACATTCGGGGCAAGTTTGCAGTGCAAGAATCTTCTTCTAAACTTTGACCTCTGGTTTCAGGAGCACAATTTGCTCTAGCATTTGAAGGGGAAAAAAGACTGTTGTGGTTGCCAGCTGCTGACTAGACATGCCAAGCGTGCTCAGAGGTCCCCATTAACTGGGTGCTGACTATCTCCACTATGGATGGAGTCCAGCATTTTATTACATCTTAGTGCAGGAGGATCATCAAATCATTGTCAGATGTCAGCACTTGGGAAGGTGGTTGGGGGGAGGTGGTGAAAGACAGTCAAAATGAAAATGGTTTGGTTAATTAATTGCAAGCACTGCTTGAAGGACCAGCACGTATATTTAATCAGTTGCCTAGTAACAAACGGTGTATGATGTGAATGCTACCAGCCTGCGGCGTGAGCAAATGATGGCCCCTTTCTTTTTTATCAGCCGCCAGCATGCATGCTCTGGGTTTTGTGTGCCCTTGTGCTTCGAAGAGCTGCTTTGCTACCACACGAAAGCTGCCTTGTGGAAAGAAGTTCCCCTTTTGGTCCTCTTCTACTTTTCCTGACATTTCTACTCCTCCCACAGACATCTCAGAGGGAAGATTGTCTCTTCTTACATAGAGCGACCTTTTAGATGGTGAATCAAATGACAAGAAAAATTATCCATATCCCCACCCCGCTTTTTTTATGAAGCTATCTACACACTGGGAATAAAGCACACGCATCGCTGCTGTTTGGTTTCTGATGGTAACACTGATGCTGCCATCAACAGTATATATTCTCCATAAAACTGTGTAAAAAGCCAGAGGATTGTTGGCACTGGGCTAAGATAGAATTAATAAGAAAGTAGACTCGTTTGGGTTTTTTATGGGGTTTTTTGTTTTGTTTTGTTGGGGGAGGTCTTTTGTTTTTTAGAGTGACCTTAAACAGGGAAGGGCAATAGATGGATAGATGCTGCATTGTAGCACATAAACCAGCCCAAGACAAACTGTACAGTTCTGTTACCTGTAGGTGAAAAAATAACTCATGAACTGACAGGCAACTGAACATTGAGCACTCCTTTGGTGCTAGTTTTATAAGGGAATTTGACAACAAGAATTTGCTTGTAGTTTTCCACCATCCCTATGCCATTACGTTAGCTGGGCACAAGGACACAAAAACACTAACACACCTTATCCATATTCTTAAGAGAAATAAAAAAGGGAAGAGCAATAAAATAAAAACTGCAATTTGTGTTCTAACCTGCCATGACAATGTTTGCATGTCATCATCAGGGCTTTTATTCCCCCTTATTTGTAAATCCCACTGGATAAAGACAACTTCTTCCATAAAGAATTCCCACCAGAAATCTTTATAAATCCTCCATCAGTGAAATACTCTGCTGTCATGCTGAGCAGAAGCTAATCTAATTAAGACAGGATCTGCTAAATTTAATAGCCTGCTATGAATTTTTACAGACATCTGGTAACTGGAAGGTTGGAATAGCTCTAACACATCAAATCTACATTGTCCAAATGACCAGTTTCAAGCTGATTATTTTCCATTTTTTGGTCACTTATAGTTGATTTGGGACCCACACCTCCCTCCAGAAACATCCATGTGACTCCTGTTCTCAAGACAGTGCTGGTTAAGATGTGTGAATGTCCAAGGTGGTGACTGAAAGATTTTTCCAGTTAATACAGGATCTATGGATTATATTTTACTATTTTCAAATATTGTAAACAGCAAGTCCAAAGTGGTTGGAGCCTCCCTCCACCCTGCTTCTTCTCAGTGGGTGCATCTACATGAGACCCTTAACTGCGCAATAGCCTAGTTTACTGTGCAGTAAGCATGAGCATCTACACGTGTGCAAGCTTACTGCGCAGTAAAAACCTCTAATAACACGTAAATTTGCTACCTGAAAATGCAAGCAGCAAATTTAAGCGTGATTAGTTATCACACAGTTATGCACATGTAGCTGCAACCCAGGAACAAGTTTGCTCCAGGGTCAGCCCTGCCACTAGGGGCCTGGCCTGAGGCTAGCCTCATGGCTCTAGGCTGGGAGCCTCTCCTGCCCCTTTATGGCAGCCCCTACCTCAGGCTTTAAAAGCCTGCAATCATTTGGAGCCCTGGGGAGCACCAGCAGGGAGTCTGAGGCCACTTCAGACCCCTGTATCCCCCTGGGCAGGCCACAAACTAGTCTCACCAGCCTGCCTGCACCCAGCACTGCTGCCTGGCACTGCAGTGCCACACAGCTGCCAGGGCCATACCGTCCATGCCCACAGGGTGCTGCAGGGTCCTGCAGGCTGCTGCAGTCTCCTCCTAGGCCTGTCAGTCTCCAGGCTCAGCTGCAGGCAGCTTCAGGCCAGCAGGGCCAGCTCCACCCGCCCGCAGCGCACACCCAACAGCCTGCCTGGAGCATGCAAGTGCTGTGGGGAATTGCCTGTGTCACAAAGCTGCCAGTCCCATGCTGTGCCCCTGCACTTGGTGCTGCATGCAGCTACCCAGGCCTGGCAGCACAGGGACAGCTGCATGGGGGTCCAGAGAGCTGGCACAGGATCCCTGATGACATCCTCCTTACCCAGGCCCATGCCCATGCCCATGCCTGCCACCCAGGGCCCCAACTGATCCAAGAAGGAGACTGGTGACACTGTGGTGCTGTGGGGTGAGGCAGAGATTCAGTATCAGTTTGAGCGGGGCAGGTGCCCCAACACCCACATCTATGAGGCACAGGTACAACTGGTTGCCACAGCAGTGACACATAAAGTTCAAGGCCTTGTGAGTACAGTGGGTTGCTATGACCATCCACAATCAGCGGTCCAGCAGTGCCTGCAAGTCCATGCCCTTTATACGGCAACTGATGGACATCCTGGTGCCCCAAGATCAAGGCCACAGCCATGCTATCTACAGCAGCAGGGGTGGCCTGCCCAAGCCCTCAGCCAGGCTTGGCACCTTCAGTGACACATCATCGAAGGAGGGCCCCTTGAGCATCCAGCAGCCCATCCTGCCAAGCTCCCTGGCTGCATCTTCCACCAGCAGCCAGGGGAGCCCAAGCCAGTACCTGCCTCGCCAGCTCAGCAGCCTCAACCCCTGCCATGAGGTGCAGCAGGTCATGACACCATTGGCTGCCAGCACTGCCAGTTCATCCTGAGAGGTGGGGGGGAGGCAGCTGGGCATCTGCATGCCACACCCCGCCATCCAAGGACACTGCCCAGAGCTGCACACCATCACCACCAGCAAGGACAGAGCAGAGCCATGCCAGCTCCAGCCATGTTGTAACCCCCACACTGCGGGGACACCCCTCCCCACCCCTGCCCCTGCCCCAGTGGGCCTGTATTGTGTGACCTCTGCCCTGGTCCCATGCCCCCTCCCCACCTGGCCCACCCACACTTGCTCTGGGTTCCCCCCCCCCATGCATGCTGTGGGGTGGGAGACAGTACAAATCTTTATTGAGCTGCCTGTGCCCCCGCAGCTAAGTGGACATGGGCCTCTCAGATGCCAAGGAACGCGTCAATGCTGGTGGTGATGTCCTCCTCAGCAGCGGAGGTCAGGGACATGAAGCACAGCAATGGTTGCCCTCCAGGTGGCAGCAGAGGTTGTGGGGCAGCCTGGGCTTGCCTCCCATCCCATCGTAGCTCAGGATCCCATGCCAGGTGTGCAGGTGTGCCCAAGGCACTATGAGGATCTACAGCAGCAGGGCATAGTGATTCAGGTACCCCTCAGTCCACACAAACAGCAAGTATTGCCTGGGGTACGTGCAGCAGGAGCATGCTTGGGGGACAGTGGCGGCACGGTGGAGGGTTGGCCCCATGGCACTTGCCCAGACAGCCCTTCTGCAAGGAGGGTGGAGGCATGGGCAGTTCCTCATCCCAGTCATCCAGGAGCCACACAAACCCCAAGCCCAGGCTCCATAGGCTGGAAGGCAGCGCAGCAGAGCAGCTGGCCTGCAGAAGGAGAGGGTGGCAGGAGTGGAGTCTGGAGCCACAGCAGCAGACAGTAACCTGGCCTGTTCCATCCTGGAAACAGGTCGGGGGATGCAGGCCGCCTGTGGCCAGCACCCAGCAGCCTGCCAGCTCCTTGGGAGCAGTGATGTACCATGGGTCTCCAGCGCCCAGGGGCCAATCCTTGCATTTGCACTCCCCTCCCCCAACATCCTTTGTTCCCGCTGGAACAGGCAAGTAAACACACAACTCACAGGGCTGGTGGGCAAGTTAAACAACAAACACGGCCACCACCTGCACGGTAAGAACTCTGAAGGGTCCGACCAGCGTCCCTCACTGGCCAGCGCCTGGAGGCCATGCCTCGCCCTGCCCCTCCCCCCTCCCTGTTGGTCCAGCACTGCATGGGAGTGAGAAGGGACAGGGGACTCTGCCGTAGATGCCTGGGCCTGCCCAGCCAATTTACCATGGTACCTGGGCATTTGTGAGTGCCAGACCTCCGATCTGATGCCAGGCAGTGCATGGCCCCTGGTACAGAGCATTTTATCTCAGAAATGCAACAAACTCTCACGAACGGATTCTTTCTCATGGCTCTGCAGGTCCTACAGCTGTATGTGGGGGAGAGGCCACATATGACAGCCAGGATGAGGCCTCAGAGCCATCACTGCCTACAACTGGGGCCCTGCAGATGCGCCACCTTTGCCAGAGGTGTACACAGAACCACACCGTCTTCCTGCAGTGACTGGTGGCAGCACTGGAGGTCTCATGGGCCAGGCAGGTGGAGGATATCGCCTACAAGGATGGATGGGACTGGGTAGAATAGGAATTCCAGGCACAGCTCCTGGCCCTGGAGTGCAAGTGGCCCAAATTGGTGTGGGAGCAGAACACAATCCTGGCCTGGGCAGCACAGGCAATGGATGGTGACCACCAAGTGCTGGACACCATTCTGGCCCTGGTGGTTGCCTTCATGCTGCCTGCTGCCCAGCCCCTGACCCTAGCCCCGCCTACTCCCTGACACCCAGCAGCAGGCCCCTGCCTGGGCCTGGGAGGAGAGCCTGGGTGGAGCCTCCAGCAACCAGCAGCCTCTTGCCTGGCCCCTGCTCTGGGTGCCCCACCACCCAACACCCCCACCTGGGCCTTGCCCTGCCACTTGCCCCAAGTTCATGAGGGTGAAACACCGGAACTCCCTGAAGTGGGGCCAGAACCACATGCCAGCCCTGCGGGCCCTGGCCACCAGCTGCCAGAGTGAGCGCCACCCATCCTGCAGGACCAGCAGCTGCCATCACCCCCTGGGCAAGCCCTGCACCTGCTGCACTTGCCACGGCATCCACGCTCATGGGGAAACAGCCAGAGGCCAGGATACTGGCTGCTTGTCCCTGGGCTCTTCCCCCTAGGTGCCCCCACCCCACAGCCCCCCACCCTGGGACACCATACAAAGCACTTTTTCTACGGCAACTGATGGACATCCTGGTGCCCCAAGACCAAGGTCATAGCCGTGCTATAGCAGCAGGGGTGGGCTGTACAAAGCACTTTGTAAATAGTTTGCACAGAGAAGAGGGTGTTTTAATGTTGGTGGGGGAGGTGGGTGGTGGAGGGGCTATGTTTGTTGTGGGGGAGATAGTATAGGTACTCTGTTCAATGTGAGGGGAATAAAAACCTGTTTTTCTGAGATGTGTCTGCAGTGAGAGTGGTACAAAGGGTAGGCTGGGGGGCAGGGAGGGGGGTCTGTGGGTGGCAGTCCAAGTGTGCTAGAGTAAGGGGTGCAGGAGGAAGTAGTTGACCAGGGCCTCCCACACCCAGTGGCCTGGCCTCTGCTGGCAGGTGTGCAGCTCCCCCGAGGTGTTGGTTGCCTGATGCCACTGCAAGTGGTGCTCCCACTGCCAGGGGTCCTTTGCCTGCTGTGCCTCCTCTGCCCAGGCCTCATGGAACAGCTGCCCCCGGGCATCACAGATGTTACGCAGCATGCAGGCTGTACTGATGACCTCAGCGAGGTTGTCCTCAGTGAACTCAAGGCAGGTGGTAAGGGAGCACCAGGGTCCCTTGAGATGGCTGAAGGGGCACTCCACCGGGGTGTGAGTCCAACCCAGGCAGTGATTGAAGTAGGCCTGGCCGGGGTCTAGGTGGCCAGTGTAGAGCCACATGAGCCAGGGCAGAAGTGGGTAGGTAGGGTCCCCAATGAGAAGGGGTGGGACGATGATGGTGTCCAGCTGCAGGTCCACCACCTCCGGTGCAAAGTGCCTACTCTCCAACAGGCCCGGTAGGGAAGAGTTCTAAAACACGTGGGTGTCTTGGGCACTGCCCGCCCAGCCAGCACTCATGTGGTCCACAACAGCCTGGAGAACCACAGAGTTAAATCCCCTGCCACTATAGTAGGGCTGGTCTCCATGGGGTGGGTAGGTGGTGCAGATGTGGGTCCCATTCAGGGCCCCAATGCACTGGGGGAATCCCAGAGCACAGAATCCTGCCACCAGTGCCAGGGGGTCATGCACACAGAGCACAGTAATGTCCTGGAGGGTGCCACACACCTCCAGGATAGCCTCCCCAGCAGTGGCCTTGCCCACCCCAAAGAGATGGCCAACATAGTGGAGGCTGCCAAGTGTGGCCAGCTTAAGCAGGATGAGGGCCAGTCAGGTGTCCACAGGGAGGAGTGGCCACATGGAGATGTCCTGCCACTCCAGGTGCCAGAAGATGGCCTGGTTTGTGTGGAAGGCCTCTAGCTGCTGCTCATCCCAGGTGTGCTGGATGATGTACAGCCACCAGTCCTGGCTGGCCCAGCAGACTCGGAGGTTGTGGGGCTGGAGGCTCAGGAGGGCAATGGTGGTCCTGGGGGTGGCATCCAGAAGCTCGCCATTGGCATCCCTACCAGCAGCAGCTGCACAGCAGCAGCTCCAAGACAGTGTGGAGCAGTCAGGCAGGTGGTCACTGTGCGTGGGGGAGCCAGAGGGCCCGGAGGGTCATGGGCCAGGTGGCAGTTGGTGCAGCAGGCCAGCATGGCCAACACAGCGGCCAGAAGGAACCCAGGGCACTGGTCATAGCTGCCAAGGGAAGGGTCTGGAGCAGCCATAGCACAGGGACACAGAGTGGGCAACAGGAGAGCTATCACATGCTGTCCCTGAGCTGGCCATGCTGCTCCTGGCCAGGGAAGTGACTGGCCAGAAAGCAGTGAGCGGGGCTGCATTTTGAAGATTCCTGGTGGCTGCTGGCAACTGCAACTGGAGCCTGAGGCTACGCCTGGTGGCAGCAGGGGCTTATTGCAGGGCTGCAGGAAGTTTGATGCTAAGCAAATCTGCTGCTTAGTCCCTGTTTGTGTAGATGCCTGCCTGGGAACGCTTAATTCACAGAAATTTACTTGTGAGTAAACTGATCCCAAATCAAATGCATGTGCAAAGGTTATGGGTCTAACCTAGACTGACAGCTCTCCCCATTCAAAACTCTACTTTATGTTCTCTAACTTCAAACAGTCCTCACAGTGGGGAGTAGAGCAGTTCTGCCACTGCAGTCTGCTGCTGCTGCTTGTAAAAATGGGTTGTGGGGAGTTGGGGCAGAATAGAGCTCTCCATTCTGACCCTCTTCCTCCTCCTAATTGAAACTGACTGCAGCATTCTACTGCTCCCTAGGGAAAGCTGAGCTGAACTGTTACAGGGCTGTTCCTTTCCCCTGATCCATTGCTTTGGGAGGCCACATTTACAAGAGTGAACATCATTCTCTCTCCCTCTCTCTCTCTCTCCAGAGCTCTTCCCCATCCCCATGAGCCACACTCTGAGAATGCTGCATTAATGAGCTCTTGGTACATTTGTGGTTTGGTAATCCATCAACCAGAAAATGCATGAACATTTCTTTACACCCAGGCTCTTTCTATTGGTGTTCAATTTCCCTAGACATCACTGTGAGCCGTCCATAAAAAAGCACAGAAATTACACTCATAGTTATGTAATTTTCAAACAATGCAGACAGCACAAAAGGCAATATGCCAAACCTTTCAAAATAGAATGTTTACCATTTAAAATGCTCATTTCCTCATTTGCTGTCTTTGTAAATAAAACATTTCTCTCAAGCCCCCTCCCCCAGTATAAAAGACTCATGTAAATTTAGCCATACAGCTGGAGTGGTGTCATCCCTACATGATGAGTTGGCATTTGAAGATTTAATCTCTTTACCATCCACCAGTATTAAAAGTAGGCCCTGTGATTTTTAAACAAATTTTAAACAGTAGGAAAGTTACAGTCCTAGCTTGCTAATTCCTCAAGAGCTGGCTTCATAGAGTGTTAATGAATAGAATCAGGAGCAGCTAGAGGTAAGGCAGAATCCAACCCTAAGCACACCACATGAATGCTGATAAGAGTAAACTGGAATATTTGGCCATTTTTAGCTGTAATGTTTGTCTAGGTTTAATCCAGACTACAGCTGTCACTATATACACATAGACACCTATAGTCCAATTTAAAAAGTGGCTCCAGACTGAATTAACTAATCCTCACTGAATGAAGATTAAAGTTAATGCAAACTACAGCAGTCTGAACTAGGCAATTTAAGTTGATTATTTGACAAGTATATATGACAAGTATCTAGGGCTTAATGTTGCTCATGCCTACCACCAGGTGTAGCAAGTGAGTGCAGCTTTGTGGCCCTGATTGTGAGCGGTGGGCAGTGTCCAGTGCCCCCTGCCATCTCTACTGCAGAAATGCAGAAATGCACAAAAATCTCCCTGATGGTCAATGATTGTCTATTAACCCTTATTTCAAATTGAAATCTGATTTGAACTGTGTGATGCGAATCAGTTAACAAGGTTTAGAAAATGGTGAGCATATCTACAAATGTCTGTTAAAACCAAAAGAGACAGGGAATTCCATTTATAGTTTGGATATTCACGGGAGGTCCTGGGCCTCAGTGCTCACATTTACATGTGCTATCAGCATATAGAAATAAACTTTAGTTCATATTGCACTGGAGTTTATTGCTCCTAGGCATGCCGTTTGAATTTGCACCAGGGACCACAGTGTATAAACCTGGGTCAGAGCAGCCCCAGTTGGCAGGGGGCAGGGGCGACGCATAGGGGGTGCATGCAGGTGCACGTGCACCCCCTGCGTGTGGCGGTGCACCCCCTGCAAAAAGGATCCACTGAAGGTGTCGGCAATACCTGCAGGCCGTTGCTGCTCGCCACCCCGCTGCCAGCATCACTGGCGGTGTCTGCAGGTGGTCCATCATTGCCCCTGGCTGCCACCACTGCCAGAGGCACCTTCAGGTGGTCGCTGACCCCTGGTCGGTGCTCGCCACACCCGCCACCCCCCCCCTGCCCACAGAG
>NW_005842033.1:1916141-1916680 GCF_000455745.1 Alligator sinensis | reverse complement strand
CCCCCCCCCCCCCTGCCGACAGTGCTGGCAGTGTCTGTGGGAACTCCCCACTCACCACCACCACACTCCCCCCACCGCGCTCCCGCTGACACAGGTGTACCCCCCCCAGCCACCAGGGATATGTGCCATTCATGGCAGGGGGCTCAGCCAGCCCTGCCAGCATCTACACACGTGCTGCTGAGGAGTAAAAAATTGTATTTGCTTCAGAGTTAATTAGTTTCCTGCAGCCTAATAGGGCTTCGTATGTAGATGCCAGACATTTACTGCAGAGCTAATTAGTCTACTCCTCAGTAAACACCTCATGCAGACACAGCCAGTGGGTGTAAATCAGTACCTGTATATTGCCTTCAAGGGAGCTGTACCAACTTGCACCTACTGAGGACTGAATTGTCAGCTCCCAAAGCAAATTCACTTCAACCCCTTGGGAGGCACATGAATTACTGGGCAAGTCAACTGGCCAAGGTGGGGAAGGGAAACAGGAAGAAAAGAAAAGATTGGACCTTTCTGCTATGACAGCAAAGTATCAGCTAACCGTGGCA
>NW_005842033.1:1915159-1916131 GCF_000455745.1 Alligator sinensis | reverse complement strand
ATTGCTCAGGAAGAGCTGGCAGATCTATTCAATCACAGATCCACACATCAGACTTAATACTCCCCCTTACTCATGCACATTGTAGACATACCAAGGAAGAGGAGAACAAGTTTTCTGTCACAGGTGGCGAGGGAGGTGCTTTCAAATGTTCATAACTAGACATACTGATACTCTTCCAGAATCTACTGATTAATGGTATGGATAAGCACAAATAGGACAAACCTTTCAGGATGTAAAACAGCCTATGATTTGTTTTAGGCTGACACTGAGTCAATTTTGTACCAAGGTAATAGTATTTATCCTTTCTTGGGAAATATATATATATATTAATTTAAAATTATATGATTCTAGAAATGAAGTGTGCAACTTCTTTCTAATAGCTTTTATTTATTAATATCCGTATTTGTTGTTATTCACCATTCAGAGAAAAATGAAAACTGCAAATTCTAATTTGCCGGAGCTGAACAACAGGTATGCACCTCTTGCTGCTCCAGCACAGCCTGCTGAGTTGCCGGCTCCCACAGGCAACATGGACCCAACTGCAGCTCCCACCCCTGCTCTCCCCAAGACAAAACATAGGGTGTTTGTTGTGGGAGACTCTCTCCTGAGGGGGACTGAGGGGGCAATCTGCCGCTCCGAGCCCTTAGCCCGGGAAGTCTGCTGCTTCCCAGGGGCCCGCATCCAGGACATTGCGGAGAAGATCCCAGAGCTCCTCAAACCCACAGACCACTATCCCATGCTCCTAATTCATGTGGGCACCAATGACACTGCTCGGAGCGCTCCCAGCCAGGTCATGAGGCGCTACAGGGATTTCGGAGCGGGGCTAAAGGGTCTGGGGGCACAGGTGGTGTTCTCGTCGATCCTCCCAGTCTCAGGCTATGGGCCGAGGAGGGACAGGAGGATTCACGTGGTCAACCAAAGACTGCGGCGCTGGTGTCGTCAGGAAGGCTTTGGCTTTCATGACCACAGCCC
>NW_005842033.1:1911603-1913606 GCF_000455745.1 Alligator sinensis | reverse complement strand
CCGAAGACTGGAAGAAGGCCAATGTGGTGCCTATCTTCAAGAAAGGGAGGAAAGTGGATCCAGCTAACTATAGGCCCATTAGCCTGACTTCTATCCCGGGGAAGATCTTAGAAAAGTTTATCAAAGAGGCCATCCTTAATGGACTGGTCAACGCCAACATCTTAAGGGATAGCCAGCACGGGTTTGTTGCGGGTAGGTCTTGCTTGACCAATCTCATTTCCTTCTACGACCAGGTGACCTATCACCTGGACAAGGGAGAAGAGATTGATGTCATATATCTTGACTTCAAAAAAGCCTTTGACCTGTTTTCCCATAATCACCTCTTAGAGAAATTGGCCAATTGTCGCCTTGGGTCCCTGGGGCTCTTTAGCCTGAAAAAGCGCAGGCTCAGGGGTGATCTGATGGCCACCTACAAGTTTATCAGGGGTGACCACCAGTATCTGGGGGAACGTTTGTTCACCAGAGTGCCCCAAGGGATGACGACTAGGTCGAATGGTCATAAACTACTAAAAGACCGTTTCAGGCTGGACATAAGGAAGAATTTCTTTACTGTCTGAGCCCCCAAGGTGTGGAACAGCCTGCCACCGGAGGTGGTTCAAGCGCCCACATTGAATACCTTCAAGAGCAAACTGGATGCTCATCTTGCTGGGATCCTATGAACCCAGCTGACTTCCTGCCCTTTGGGCAGGGGGCTGGACTCGATGATCTTCTGAGGTCCCTTCCCAGCCGTAATGTCTATGAAATCTAAGTCTATGAAATAATAAGGGTGTACAAGTGTTGTTCATTTTGGTTGTTAATAATTAACATTGTATTACCTAATAAATTGTGGATATAACACTTCATGTTAATTCATATGCATTTAAAGAGCATTGGAAATGGAATATGTAACATGAACAAGAAAGTCATACTTATGTCATTTTCTTTATTTTACAGATTAAAACTGTCAAAGGTTTTGTATTTCTTCATTGGCTTTATTAGCCCACATGGTGAATTTCCTGACTGTTGTAAACTTGAGAGAATCAGATTTAACACAATATCAATAATACTTTTCATATCAAAGTGTTTCTGTGGAGAACTGAGGAAGAGGGGCTGAAGAGACTTCAGGTACAATATTCAGACACACCACAGCCCAGACCTACAAAGTATTTAGGGACCTAATGAAAGTAAATTAGTTAGATACTGAAATACCATTTAGATGCCTCAGTATTTTTGTGCATCTGGGCCTGAGTGACTTAGGAGCCTAGTCCTGTTTTCAGAACTTATTTAGGAACCTAGGACCCTGAGTTTCATTAGGATTCAACGGAACATAGAAATTTAATATTTGAATCACTTAGTCCCAGTTTCTCAAAGGCAATTAGGCACCTTAGTCCACCAAATAGGTACCAGTGACATTTTCAAAACCACCATGTAGATGTCACAATGCCTGACAGGGGTCCATATATCTGCCAGTGGGCATGCATGAAGTTGCCTAAGTGCTGACATTGCCCCACAGTTAACAAGTTTCTTCAGACCCTAGCTCCCAGCATGGCTTTAACAGCGAAATTCTCAAACTGGACAGAGGGAGGTGCCTATTTTATCTGCAGGACCCATACCGTTAGGTAAGCTTAAAGTATACCTAAGGCAGACAGCAGTCAGATGCTGGGAGGTTAGCATGCACCCATAAATGCATATGCTGGTGGTTAGGGCACTCAGCTGGGATGTGGGACATGTGAGCTAAAATCCCTGTTCTGAAACAGCCAGAGCAGAGATTAGTTGAACCCAGGGCTTTTACATCCTAAAAAAGTGCCCTAACCACTAGGCCAATGGTTAGTCTAGTGCTACTTTTTCTTTCTGCAAATGAGACAGGAGAATTAGGCTTGGGGTGCCTAAACAACTGATCTAGTATAGGCTTCTAACTCCAGGAGAAGATACAGACTGAGGATCCCAAACAGAGAGAGGCAGCTACCTGACCACAGCTAGGTGCCTCTTTCTGGCCAGGTACACCAGATTAGGCACTCAAAACC
>NW_005842033.1:1911048-1911572 GCF_000455745.1 Alligator sinensis | reverse complement strand
TCTTTCCCTTTAGGCAACTCTCCACTCAGCTGGTTTCTGAGGATCCTTTTCTTAGGGTGCCTAATTCCCTATATGTATTTGTTGGATAGCCTGGGTTCCTAAACTAGAGCTGACAATTCTCCTAGACAGCAGGATGCTAAGGGTTAGCATAGCATCTTTCAGCTTGGCAATGCCTAAGTATCTACGAGGACCTACCCCTTAGATCCATTTACCTAGCTATCACTTTGGTATGAAGCAAGGAGTCCTGTAACATATGTCTACACCTCAGGGATGTTCTACCCATATTAACAGATAGCATCCAGCCAGGTGTCTTTCCATGGCCAGTTGGAAATGTTCACTGTGCTCCAGCTGTCCTGCTCCAGCCTATGCTTCTATGCTGAGAGAGGCTTACATCATGTGTGAGATATATGAATGATTTGAATCTGCATAGGTGAATCTAAAGTTACTTTCTGTTGAATCTGCTAATGCCAATGCATATATTGTTTTGCTTTATGTTTAGAATATATTCTGTGCCTGCCAGTCTG
>NW_005842033.1:1910735-1911036 GCF_000455745.1 Alligator sinensis | reverse complement strand
ATGCTTGTGGCTAGAGTCATTTATTTATGAATGCCCTGGACAAACATAACATCATGGCTTCAGGATTTCCAGAACCTTGATCTAGCAGCTCTCTGAGAAGTCTGTACCATGACACTAGCCCAGCAGTAGAGATCCAATGACTTCACAGTGGCTTGACACAAGTACAGCAAGCTGGAAGTACCTAGTCCATGAGCTCAAAGGGCCACATATTTTGAACCAGTCAAACAGACCAGAGTTGTTGAATCAGGAATGCAATGAAGTCTGCACCTTTACCCCAGAATCAACACAGAGGTGAAAGGCA
>NW_005842033.1:1895507-1910704 GCF_000455745.1 Alligator sinensis | reverse complement strand
TGTATTGGAGTTTTTTCCTAGAAGCATTGAGATAAGGCCCTTTCTCCTAGGTTTGTGAAGAGCTCATTGCATCACCCTCTTCCCTAGCCAGATTCCAAGGGAAACAGAACAGTGCTGTCAAAATTCTGGCTCTACACTCTGGGGAGTATGGTTGGGAGGTACAAGAATGGCTTCACCCACATAGCTACATATTGTGTGTGAATATGCGTACACGTAAACACACAGATGCACACTTACTTTTGTTTGATTAGCTGCCAGCCTCCTTGTGAACAATATACAATTTTAAAGATAAATATAAAATTCAAGAACAATATAAAACTTTCAGTTGGACTTAAGTGCCTAAGTCACTAGGGTGATTTAGAAATACTACCCATGCAGAGCTTTTAGTTACATGTATTCAGTTTTCTATTCCTTGTACCATTTCCTGTCACAGAAGAAAATTCAGCAACACTTTGCTGCATAGTATCAGCATGCATGCTGATATATCTGAAATGACATTACTAGTACCAAAAACCATGAGGTTCCCCTCCTTTTTTGGTGGTTTAACCGTGGGGTTGTTCATACCACCTACCCATGGCCATGTGGAACTCATGTTCTCAAATTGGATCCATTGGTCTGTGTTAATGCAAAGTCTTGCAGCTGAAACCCTTCCCACCGAGGGCATGGACACATGAATGCATGGACCCCTTTCAAAAAGGGAACATACTGCAAAGGCAGCAGCTGTTATGTTCTAATTTTTGTGTGTGAACAGGCTGAGAACAATTCAAATGAAGCAAAACTGCTCAAACTTTAACACTCCTTCATCCCAGTTTGAAGTTAGAGTGGTTTTGCTGCATTTGAAAGTAACAGCTGCTGCCTTAGCAAAATGTTCCCCTTTAGAAAGGACTCCATGCATCTGTGTGACCACGCCCTGGCTAAGTACAGACATTTGGGAGGTTAAATTGGGTTCAGAATGGCCACCCAATTTAAATTTAGCCCATCCCCCTTACACTTACAGACCTGGTCTCAGAGACCGGCAGTCAGTCTAAACTTGTAACTGAACAGAAGTTCCATGCACACAAACCCATCTAAAAATTGCAGAACCTGGTTTAAGATAAATCTGAATCAATGTAGTATTAGACTCATTTGACTGAAATCAAACCAGTACATGGAACTGCTGTCCACTTTCCCTGCATTGCCCTGGGGCTGAGAAAACCCAGCTACTGGCCCCAGCCCTAGGGCTGCTCTTTTTACTCCCCTTTCCCCTGCCCTGGGCTATTTTTGCCCCCCTCAGCCCTTGCTTCTGCCCCAACCAGCACTCTCAACCCCCATCCCACAAGTGGTTCCAGATGCAGTCGCTTTTATCAGTATTTGCTGCCATCAGAGCCAAGCAACTAAGTCCGGATTGGGGGTGGGGGAAGGATGGGGCTGTAGTTTTGCTAGGGTGGAACCCCCACCCATGGGTCATGCCTGCCTCCCTCTAACCCCACCTTCAGGTCATACCTGCCTCCCCCACCCCACCTGTGGGTTGCGCTTGCCCCCCACCCCACTCATGGGTTGCACCTGCTTCCCCCACCCCACCCATAGGTCACATTTCCTCCCCATTCCCCTGCTACAAATGCAAGTAGCAAATTTACTCAAGATTAGTAACTGTACAGTAGCACATGTGTAGACCTCTGAATGGGAGCAATGTGCTCCTGATGAGCTGGGCAGCAGGGGGTGAGAGATTTCTCCCTGCCCTCAGAAGCTGCCTGTTGGAGGGGCACGGGGACAGTTTCTCCCTATTCCCACATCAGGGAGCCCCCAGCCCCTGCTCCATGATTGTGGGGCCAGTGGTGGGAGATCATTCTCTCCTACCCTGAGCCACACATTCATGGCACGCAAGCTGGGGCAGTCTTATCTCCCAGTGCCAGCTCTGTGGTTACAGAATTAGTGCTGGGAGAGAAGGATCTCCCGGCCCGTGTCTCATGATTGTGGAGCTCAGGCAAGGAAATAAGGATCTCCCAGCCCCTGCTCCCCAATCGCAGGGTAGGAGCTAGGAGTTCCATGATGATGGAACTGGGCAGGGAACAGGGACTCCAATATGTTACCCACCCAGCTCTGCTAGCACGGATCTGGGCACAGATCAACTGCACGTGTAGACACACCCTCTGTGTATCATATCCCTTTCAACAGTGCACTTTCCCTGGCCTCTCAGAAATTGTTATTCAGAGCTCAGTAAAGCTGGGGGCTTAAAGGGGTGAAGGATAATTCAAGACAAGGATAATATGTCCTCTCAATATCAGAGAAGCCATTTATCCCTTGAATAATGAAGGTAAATCTAAGCCTGCTTCGTTTACATTGGCCTTGTACTTGAGAATCATGGGCAAGAGGCTGGGACAGCCTGTTTGCTGGAGCTTGTCATCTGAAAGCCTGCAGCAGCAGCTGTTGTGCCAGTGGAAAAAGTAAGCATTGGTGCTTTAATACTGTTACAGCAGGCATGTCAGTGAAAGGCACATGGTATTTGAAAAGGTTAAACAGAGGAGAGCTGGTATAAAGGGGTGTATCCAGCAACTGCACCTGCACAGTGGACAGGACAATATTATGTGATAATCACTCTCTTTTGTCCCAACAGTGACTAGCAGATGTGCTGGCTTCCAAGGACCCTGAGTATAGTCAAATGTGTTTGAAGTTTCTTTGTGCTGCAGAACAGCTGCACAAAAGGACAGTTAATACCCTGGCCTGCCTAAAGAAGACAGTGCTTGAATTTGAGAACAGGAGCTCTATTTGGGCACAGGTTAGTGAACTGAGATGTCTCCAGGGCTGTGACTTGTCTTGTTTTGTTTTTAAAAACAGCAACTAACCCGCATTAGCTAAGCTGATGTGAAATCCTGATGAAGACAAGGCACTGTGATTTTGACTGGGAGCTAATAGAACAGGATTAGCCATGGACAGAAGATAAGGCTGACCACGCCTCACCATAGTTTTTATCTTGCAATAAAAACTACAGATGTGTTTTCCCCGCAGTAGGATATTACACTATAGTAGGGAAGGTAATCAACATCTCCTATGTAGCCCAGGATAACAGCCTAGATTAAGAAAGGAGGTTAAGGTCAGGAATAATTTACAGATAGGCTACAGACAGACATTCAAAAAGCCTGAGCCTGAATTGATTCAATCTTTGCAGGTTAGTCTAACCTGGCTAGGTTAAATTGGTTTGTAACCATACAGACATCCCCTCTGGACTGAAAAAAATCACTGCAGACACATGTCTGCAGTGGCTCAAGCTAGAAGCCTGGGGGGTGCTAAAGCAGCCCTCCCTTCCCTCCTACAGAGCTGAGCTGCGGGGGGGAAGGATGGCCAGGCCCCAGCAGGATACTATGATTAGGAAGGGGTCTCCCCCCCACCCCGACCCTAGCAGCCCAGCAGAGAATGTTTATCACCCCTAACTCAGTGTTATCAACCCATTAAGAAAACAAAGCCTCTCTCCATTAGTTCAAGCTCTTCTTAAACAGCTCTTCCAAGGAAGGACATTACCAGCGACTACCTGTTGATTAGCTCCAAAAAGCCTTTCTGCCTTTGTTGTCTCCCACAGCACAGACTGTAGCCAGCATGTAGTCTGCTAGCTGATGCTGAGAGGTGTCTGTGTAAAGCAGAGGGGGCTGGGGGGGAATAATCCCTTCTTAGCAGGGAGAAGCCAGGCAGATGCCTGCAGTCTCTGCTGGAGGTCCAGCAAGAGAGTAGAGAGGAGGGGACAACCCTGCCGGACAGCAGAGACCCCCACCCAACCCAGAAAGCATGCTGGGATGCTGGGGGAGTCTAGTTTATCTTAAACAAGCAAAGGGTCTGGGACAGACATTGCATAAATTGATTTGACTCAAATCAGTTAAGTCTGATACTACATTCAGCCAGGCTTATCTCAAACCAGTTTCAACCTTTACAAACTGGTTTATGTGCACTGAACATCTGTTCTGTTACAGGTTTAAACTAGTTTCTGATCACTTAAACTGGTTTATGTGTAATGTCTGTCCCTAGCCATAGGGTCAAGGTCAGTCCAAGGGCAATCACATCCAACTAAAAATAAAAAATGTTAACTCTGTTCCAGATTAGGGACTTGGACAGATGACCAGGTTACTCCAGTGCACCCAGACTTTGCAACAGTACAGATGCTCATGATGTGAAGCCATCTGTGCATTTTACTCAAATTTGGAGTAGAATAACCTTGGGAAACATCTGGGTAATGCTGCATTGGTGTAAATCAATGTCCAACTGGTGGCCCACAAGCCCACTATCCAACAGAGGGCCCACAGGGGGTTAATTTGAGGTCCCTGGGCTCCCACCCAGCCACTACTCCACCCATCCCTCCAACTACTGCAGCAGCCAGAGCCTCTGGGCTCCCCATCCCTCCTGCAGCTTCCATTTTCTGCCTCTGCTCCAGGGAGAGGCAAGATGTGGCACAGCCTATGGTGCCAGGGCAGCCTGCAGTGCCAGGGGAGCCCATACCTTGGGATCTGAGGGTGAGACTGGGACACAAGCATGGCATGCCAGCCCAAGGGCCCATGACTCCTGCTGGAGTGGCCCCCAACTGCTTAGAAGTTGGACAGCCCTGGTGTAAATTATACCAATGTAGGTTCCTTCTATCCACTTCTGTCTTATGGTAGCCCTTTGTTCAGTGTAAATTGGCTATTACCTGCTCCTTACCACCTTGTGGAGAGGCACCCATATTAGTACAAGCAACTATCCAAGGATAGCTGTCATCTCTCCACTGTGGATCCTAGTGTAATTTGCACTGGCATATAGAACCAATGTAAGTCACACCACTGTTGTTTGTCCAGCCCTAGAAAGGGGTCAGGATGAGGTTACCCAAGCCCAACCTTATGTTGAATTATTTTTTCTAATTTACAGAAACCCAAATTAAGATAGATCCTAGTGCTTCCTTTCAAGCTTTTCACTTTGTTCCCCCAAAGTTTAGGGTATGGTTTAGAAAAATAGCTGTGTTTTATGGATCAGATATAAAATTCAAATGCATGGGAGGCATGACTGGCCCAGGAGGAGGCTAGAAAAATGAACAGCACTTAATTTCTTTTCTCAATCTGGTGAATGGAAAAAATCAGTAGTGCTGATTTTAAATAGAATCTACTAAAGAAGGATATCCATTCTTGGCCCCTAAGCTAGGAAAGCACATGAGCAGATGCAACGCTGGAAGCATTCAAATAGTCCTATTTCTTTCAATGGAATTACTTGTATGTTTAAAGTTATGCACATATCTAACTGTTTTGGCATATCGGGGGCTTCTATAGTAGCCATATTTTATATACCACAAGTCATATGCAGTTCTAACATTCATAGAAAGTCCACAGGTAAATATTACTTTCCTATTCATTACTATTAAACCCCTGAACAGTTTTTCAAGGCAAACTGTATCCCTGTGCATAGAATATTCAAAATCAGATTGTGACTTTTGTAAAGTATGATGACTTCACCCTTTATGTTTGCTTCTCCTTGTTATCTGATGTCCTTTTTCTTACTGCTTATGTAAAAATAGTTGGACTGTCAATAATGTGTTCATCATCACTTCAAAGAATAGCAATAATATTAGTGATGATTATTATATAATAACCATTAACAGTGTAGTAGCAGCAGCAGCAGTAATTGTCATTGCCATAATAACCAAACCATTTTAATAAAATATTGGGTTGTCACATAGAGAATCTGCGCCAAATTTCAATCCAGATTATTACATCCTGCATATATAAATTCCGCCAACAATGTCAGTTTTCTCTGCTTCCTGTCCTACACCTTGTAACTTGGTGCACTCCTACACAGCTGAGTGATTCCACCCCAGAGAATCCTGCATGGCACTGGTAAGTGAAGATGCTGCTGTTTACACAGAGGCTTATTTTGGTTTTAGAACTATGAAACTGTACTATTCTCAGTAGAATTACTCCAGATTTGTACTGGTATAACTAAGATCATAGTCAGATCTATAATTTGGAAACTGCTTGGGATCTTGTGAGATCAAAAACATAGCATAAGTGTAAGATTTGTTATCAATTCTCTTTTTATTCATTTAGTAATTTATTCTCTTTTTTGTAGTATCCCTTAACCACAAGCTGAATAGAAATGCAGAAGATTACTATGTAAAAAAGAGTAAAAGTTTGTACTAGGCAACAGCCAGCCCTAGAAGTTGATTAGAAGTGCTCCCTAGCCTCTGTATTTGAAAATTCCACAACATGCTAAGCATCAAGAGCCCAAAACTCCTTCTCGGTTTGGATACTGCTCTCCTGGATTTACCCTGACACTTTCCGAACAGACTGCATGAAAGAGATGTCTTGTCTCGTTCTGCCGGTTATCATTCTTTTTTTCAGAACGATTTCAGCAAAGACCATAAGCTTCTGACAGAGTGAATTTGTGATCTTATCCAATCATCTGGGTTGTTTGCAAAACTTCAGTAGGTGGCAGCGTTTTGTTGATAAATGTTTTGTTATCCAAGTGATCTCATTTAGTGCAACTGTTGCAATATTAATAAACTGAACTTATGATTGCATTTGCCAGGACTGAAAATATTGCCATCCTATCTGGCGTTTGCTCTTATCTGAACTGACAACAACATCCATTGTATTTATAGAAGGGAAAATTCTTCTGTGTTTGTATGTGTATTGTTTGGGGGCAGAGGGGAAAGGGAAAACAAGGGAAAAAGAGAGTATAGATTAAGATGAAAACACTGATGTTGTTAGCCACCTGATTTGTGATTGTAATAGAAAAGCTTTCTGGCAGTGCTGTTAAAATGTCTCTCCTGGGGGAATGGATGGCCCTGAAGAATAATAATAGGATAGTTTCTTGCCTCCAGCTCAGCAGTTCAAATCAAGTCAACATTGACAAGTGTCTAAAAGTTGTTACCATCTGGTACCTGTTTGGTGGTCTAAGTTCAGTTTCTACCAGACAGATGACAGTATTGGATAAATACATCACAACTGGCACCTAAGAGGCCAATAACTAGTGGGGCAGGGAGTGTCAGCTCAAGCAGTGGCTCATCCAGAACAAAGAACAGGTGTCCCCTCCAGAACAAGGCAGGTAAAGTTTTTTGGGTAGATGTGATATCTTTTTATTAAACCAACTAAATAGTTGGAAAAAGTTCTTTGCAAGCTTTCGGGCACAAACACCCTTCCTCAGGCATGGGGAGACTCTGCTGCTGTTCTGAGGTAGAAAAGAAGCTAGGGTAAACAGATGCCTGTGAAGATGCAAATGAGTGGAGGTTTGGAAGACAAAGGGTAGAGATAGGAAGGGAGGGGAAGGAAAAGTGTGAAGGAATGCAGGTCCACAGCCAGAAGGCAGGGCACCTGGTGAGTCAGATGTCATGCAGGTTGTAATGCATCATAAATCCAATGTCTATATTCAGTCCATGATTTTTTGTATCCACTAGATTTATAAAGTGAATTTCATAGGCTTGTCTAGGAAAGGTGTTTTGTAAGTTCCCTTTGAGGATTAGAACTAGGAGATCAGAGAGGGAATGATTGTCTTGTGAGAACTGTGCACCTACAGGTAGTTGAATATTTTTGTCTTTGATGGATTTTCAGTGTGTGTTCATTCTGGTACATAGTTGCTTTGTTTCTCCTACGTATTGTCCATCTGAGCATTTGGGCACTGGATGAGATACACCTACACCTCCAGAAACGTAATATAAGATCCAAGAATGGTGACGGTTCTGTCGTGGGGTGTCATTATTGTGGGACTAGTGGAGATGTGTTGGCAGGTTTCAGATTTCTTGTCCAGGCATGGTCTGTATCCATTTGGTGTTGTTTGGGTCATAGGAAGTTTGCTTCTGGTGATGAGGTTAGCAAGGTCTGGTGCTTATTTAAAGGCTAGGAAAGTTGGGAATCAGTTTCAACAGACAGAAAGGTCTCCAGACTCTATCCACTAATATAGCCCTTGTGTGTAGATGATACAAAGGTCACTGTGTCTTAATAGAGCACTTTGATACTAGTGTTTCCTTGTTAAACATCCCAAGTTTTAACAATCCATTTATTTTTTAAGGAATAGCAATGGGGAGGTTTCAAGTCTGAAGTAGGTTCTGTTCTAAAATACAAGGTGCAATTAATGCAAAAGTGGACCATCATTACAGCCCAAGTAGCAGGAGGCTAATTCAGATTTTAAAAAATAAATGTAAACATTTGACATAATCTATACCTTTCAAAGAAGATCACAGTAGTCAGTTCTACTACCAGTCTAAAGCTGAGTCAGACTTTGGACTAGATCCTGCTTCTCTTGACGGATATTGTAGAGTTGGTATTGACCTCAGTAGAAATTAGAGTAGGGTCTTCACGAGTGAACTAAGCCAAAAATATGTCCTCTGGAAAGTATATGTGGCATAATTAGATAAAAGGTGCAGAGGCTATTTGATTATTTCTGAATTTAAGACCAACATTTTTTGTGTTTAGGAAAATTCTGATATAATAAAAGGCTTAGTCTGTGTGTCTATCTGTAATGCTTCTGGCCAACTATGCATGCACCAGACTGGACAGCCCAGGCTGCACAAGCCCAATTTTGTGCCACTGCCGGGGAAGTTGGTGGCAGGGAACATGCCTCAGCCAACCGAGCAGTGGGACTGCCCCACACCTCCCTGTCTGAAGTGGTGGTGGCTCCCTCCCCCCTGTCCACCTCCTCCTCCTCCCCTGAGCAGCGGAGACACCCCACCCCCCTGCCTGAGGGCAAAGGCAGGGATCACAGTGACAGTGCCCCCTCAGTGCCCAGCCCTGATGCCCACCAGAAAAGCTGGCAGGGAGGGGGAGGCAGTGGGCAGGCAGGGAGGGAAGGACGGGAGGCAGGCAGATGCGGGGGGGAATGCGGGGCTGGATGCAGAGGCAGGGAGTGGGGCCGAATCCTGAGCAGCAGGGGCAGGGAATGGGGCCAGACCCTAAGGGACAATGCGGGGGGAAGGACCAGACCCTGAAGGTAGATGGGGGGTCACAGCCATACCCCGAGTGGCAACAGGCAAGCGGACAGGGGCACGGCTGGAGCCTGAGGTGGCAGGGGGGAGCGGGGCTGGACCCTGAGAGCCCAATCGGGGGAGGAGCAGCTGGACCTCAAGCACTGATGTGGGGGTGTGGCTAGATGCCAAGTGCCGATGGGAGGGGAGCGGGGCTGGAACTTGAGGGGGTGGGAGGCGGGGCACACCTGGACCCCGAGCAGTGATGGTGGGGGAAGCAGGGCCGGACCCCAAGTGCCAATGTGGGGGGAAGCGGCCAGACCCCGAGCACCAATGAGGGGGTGTGGCTGGACCCCGAGTGCCAATGGGGGGGAGAGCGGGGCTGGAGTCTGAGCACTGATGGGGGGGAGTGGTCAGACCATGAGTAGCGGGGGGCAGTGGGGCTGGACCCCAAGGGAGGTTGGTGGGGCACAGCTGTACCCCGAGCAATGATGGGGGGGTGTGGCCTGACCCCAAGTGGTGACAGCGGAGGAGAGTGGGACCAGACCCCAGGTGGAGAGGGGCAACCAGACCCAGAGTGGCAGGTGGGGGAGAGGGGACCTGGACCCTGATTGGCGACTGGGGGAGGGGGCATGGGCAGGCCCCTAGTGGCACTGAGGGGTTGTCTGGACCCCAAGCAGCACATAGAACACAGAGCAGCAGTGGGGAGGGGCAGGCCTGGATGCAGGGCTCTGTCCTTGCCCACCCACCCGCCGATCATTCTTGACGGGCAATTTGCTAGTTACATATACTCTTCCACTTACTAACAAAACTTCACCTACAACAATTAAAGCATAGCGATTTTTTTAAAATCCCTTCTGTGTTTGTAAACAAAAATATACGCTAATTAACTTATTTTTGCAAACATATTCGTTTCTCTTGAATAGTGGGAAAAGGGACTGATCAACCAAAGAAAGCTATGTCTTAGTGGTTAGGAAATGCAGGAATAAAGTGAGAAATGCCAAAAGTCAAGCTGAGTAAGATTTCTAAGATAAATTAAAAGAAATAGTAAAAGGTTCTTTAGCCACAATGATCCAAAAAGAACTATGAAAGAAGAAGGGGTGCTACTGTGCAGTAAGGATGAGTTGAGGTTAAAGATAATCTACATAGGACTCAAAGCCTAAATTGATACTTTATATCTCAGTCAACAGCAAGGACCCTAATGTTTAACATGGGGCAAAAGACAAGATGCGTAATGGGAATAAGGCTTTTGAAATTGAAATTAATGAGGTGGATGCAAAACTCAAAAAGCTTATGTCAGGAGGACCTGAATCTGTATCCCAGAGACATGAAAGAATTGACACAAAAAATCATCAATTTGGTTACAAGGGGGTTTAGGAATAATACTGAATGAGTATTATTCAAGAGTAATACTGAATGACTGGAGACCAGAAGACATGGAAGGAGAAAAGAAAGGGGAAATATGATCCAGGCATCTGTAGATCTGTAAATCTCACTGCAATATTATATCAGGTTAGAGTTTGGAACAAATTTGGAAGAAAGAATAAAGACAGGATGGTAAATGGATAAGAGGGTAAAATACAACCTGGTCTTATCAAAGATAGATCATTCCAGACTAACCTAATATCTTTCTTTGAGAACTGTTTTTTTTAAACAAAGGAAGTTCAATACATCTAATCTATAAGGAACTTCAGTAATATTTTTATATGATTCTGTGTGGAAAATTATTAGTTGAGGTAGAAATGATAGGGATTAATACAAGTTCTGTAAAATTGGTAAAGAACTTGCTAAAAGAGAAGTGACAGTGGGTTAGGCTGAAAAGGAAAGTATTCAACTGAAGGGAAGTTACTAGTCAAGTTCCTCAAAGATTAGTTATTCAGAAGGACTAACTTAATTAGGTTGATGGTGGCACTTGATCAGTTTATAAAGGGGATGACATGACCTAGGTGCCTTGGGTAGCAGGTAAGAGGTATGATGAGCCAAGAGACACCTAAATGCCCTTTCTTCCTCTGACAGAGTTTCAGAGATGATGAGTGATGAGTGACAGCCTATGGACCTTAGATAGTTTCCTAATTTGTTTGTTAGCCATGACATGTCTGTAATTAATTGCTAGAATTGTGATTTATCAGTTATGGTGAGATTACTACCTTAAAAAATATAAGCCAAAAGCACACAACAGCCTACCTGCATATAGTCATTCTCTCTCTATATCAGTCTTCATCAGAATAATTTGAGTTACATGGAATATTGCCATATACTGGAACAACAGACCCAACACCCACAAGAGTAAAACACAAGAGACTGAGCTTTCTCTACTATTGCCCTATGAATCAGGGACTGACTCCTGAAGAGACTGGGATGGCCACAAACTTCAGTGCCAAAAATACAGCCTCTTCCTGCAATAACACCACAAAAAAACCGACTGCACTCAAGTTAATGTCCAGCTGCTGCAGAGTGGAGGAAGAAGAAAAAGAAAAGAGAAAAGCATACACTTTGTTCAGTTTATAATTTTGGGAGGAGAAAGTGGGGGAAGATTGTTACAAATTTAATTTTTTTCTTTCTATAGTTAGTGAGTGATGGCTATAAGATTTTCTGCTTCATAGCAAGAAGCATACATACTTCCTTTATAAATTGGCATAGCCCAAAGAAGACTGAGAGAACAGGACTGTACTAAGCTCATAAGTCCTCACTAAATACCCAAATACTATGGAAAACTTAGTCCACAGGTGGTTTATAAGTCTGAAATGGTGGGGAAAAACGAGGAATGTGAAATGGTGGAGTAAAACACAAGGCCAATACTGAGCGGTGTGTTAGTCCAAAGCACATGATCTTAATGTCTCATAATAGCAACACACCATGATGTTATGCAACATAGTTACTTCTAGGGGTGTGTGAAGTGGGCCATATTTGATTTGGATTCAGATTCAGCCTGATTCAGAGGACAGATTGCTGTCCCGATTTGATTTGGCCGAATCTGAATCTGAAGATTCAATTCTGATTCAGAGAATCAGTGAGCTAGCCATAGACACAGCTTTAAATGTTTTTTCTACATACCTCAAGGTACCAGGCACAGCTCGTGAACACTGAGATGGTGGGGCAGATGAAGTGTCCCACAGTAGCATGGGGTGGGACTCAGCTACAGGGGGACTTGACAATCAGCTGCAGGGGGATCCCAGGTGCCCCCGCAGACCCAGGAGGCACCAGGTACGGAGCTGGGGGAAGGGGGGGGGGGTCCCCCATGTGCTCTGCAGCAGACCTAGAAGTGGACTGGAAGTGCTTCTGGTCCACTTCTGAGTCCACCGCCAAGCACGCTGGGGACCGCCCCCCCCCCCCCCCCCCCGCCGGTCTTACCACCCCCACCCCACCACACGATTTTTCATCCACCCGACCATCTCAGTGTTCATGAGCCACCTGGTACCTTGAGGTATATAGAAAAAACATATAACGCTGTGTCTATGTCCGAATCGTCAAATCTCTCCAAATCGATTTGGAGGGTTCCAATTCGATTCAGGGAGATTAAAGAGTCTCCTGATTCAATTCGGATTCGGAGATTCAGCCACCGAATCAAGCCAAATCTCAGCCAAATCGAATCAGCAACCGAAGCTTCGCACAGCCCTAGTTACTTCCCTCAAAGATAAGAATAATCTTGAAATACTTAGGCTGTAGCATGAAAGATCCACTAACAAGAATGGAGTCCCAGACAAAAAAAAATTTAAAAAGCAGAGCACATGGCAGGATATAACGGGAATAAAATATCAGTTTCTTATGTAATCATTACCTCAGTTACAAACTGAATATTTAGACTTTCTTTTTATCTCACTGTATGTATAAATGATGAATTTAGCATGTACAAAAGATAAGAAGATTGAGAGTACTCAACACTGATAGCTGGTATTCATGTGCAGATGGCAGCTGGTATGCATAGAGATAATATTAATATTGGTTCACTTTCTTCAACCGAGCTCCCAAGCTGCTATGGCCCAAAGCACAGGGGTCAAGACCTGCTTTTGCTCTCCATGTTCCTGTTTGCACGGCACAGGCAATAGGGTGGCCAAGGAGGAAAAAAAGCACTCTGTCATGTCAAGGTGGAGGTGGGAAACTAGGACAGGGACCTGAGGAACTGGCCTGAGAAGCAAACCTGGTAGGGACAAAAGGGACTGACTGGATGGGATAGAGGAGCCAAAGGATCAGGCTGGTAGCCAAGGACAGAAGAGTCAGTAGGCACCACTAGAGTGTCCTCCCCCCAGAAGTTGTAAAGAACTCAAGATTCCTGAGTGTCAAGATTCATCTACTGTCAGCAAAGATCCACAAATCCCACTGGAAACAGCATGCCTGATCTCCATCTAGACACTAGTCTGCAGAGACAATGACAACTTATTACATCTGTTAGTCACTTCATTAGCTCAAGTGGCAAAAATCTGTGAGGAAGATCTACGGGTCCCAACGTTGCTGATAACTAACATGTCAATATGATGCCACATGATTAAATTTCTGGGCTTTTTTTTTCAATTTTGCTTTTTTTAGAAACCTAGGAATTACCTTACACAAAAAAAACAGTACAGGTGCCAAGGCAAGCACACATATTTAGAATTTTAATTTTAATTGTTCAACTTTAAAGCAACCCCCTTTTGTGTATGCATTATGATTCAGTCTTCGGTTATAGGATTGCTCCAAAGCTGCCACCTTAGCATCAGGAAAGGAACCAAAGGCATCTTTACATGTTTGCTGACAGAGAATCACTGGATCCAAATTGTCCTTCAAAAGGAAACCCCCTCTTCCACTTCGAAGACTTTTCGTATTTCTATCTGCTCTAATAGCAGACATGGATCCTAGCAAGAACACTCAGGTGACATAAAATACTCCTGGCCTTCTTCAGTGACTGAGTTTGCATATAACATTTTCAGAGATTTTATAACGTTCGGTTAACAATTTATCATTAATTTTTAATTCCTGCCTGGTTCCAGCAGAGTAGGCAGAGCTATTGGAGTACTTCACGCCCTGTAGAAAAACCTGACAGCAATCAAACTTTCTTGCTGTTATTACTTGTATTTCAGCAGCAGGCCTTGTCTTGGTGTGATTAGAGCAGCATAAACCATGGGACTTTGGATTAGTAGGGAATGCTAGAGCATGGAAAACTCTAACTACATAACCTTCAAACTCCACCCTTTAGTCCATGGGTGTTCCCTTAGGTGGGAAAATTTCCAGTTGGCCATAATCACTGGGAGGGCAACACAGCAGACAGCATGTATACAGTCTAACAGCAGTGAGCTTTCCATATCACTTTGGCACTATGCATATCAGTGCAGAAGATGGTCACTGAATCATTAAAGACAGAAGGCTTTGAGCTCAGCTATTGTCCACAGAGTACTCAGATACTGATTCTTCATTCCTTTGCCCCTAGTGTTGGAGACTATATCTGTGGAAAGTGATAGTCTGCCTTTCCTATTCCAAACTGGTCATGTTTTAACACCTCACTTGGCACAAGTGGAAAAGCCTACACCAGGGCAACACAGCAATTGGACTCAAAGTCTTCCAAGGTAACCTACCTCACAGTAAACCAACTTCATCACTGGAGTAGTTCAGTTCAAGTCAGTTCAGTTACACCTGGGTTAAATATGCCCAGTGTGCCATCTCCTCCACTGTCATTCATAGCACTGGTATAATGAGGAGTGGGCGACTGGGGCACTAGTTCTGGGTGCCCACTTAAAGAAGGTGCAAGAACAAACTGCCGCCACTATTGCTGACCCAGCCACCCCTGCCCAAGGCACAAACCCTGATTCTTAGGCCTTTGATGCATAGTAACAAGCAATATGGAAGTTTCACTACTCTCCATACTGTGCATAACCTGTACAATACATTACTCTCCTTACCCTCTCTCAAACAATAGTTATCCCTGTAATCTCTAGTAGGCACAGTGCCATTATATCTAATATCCTAGACAAAAAAAGGCTGCATTAAAAATTGGAGTTAAGGCTGGGAGTACATCCCAGTAATTTCAGGGTAAAAGCCATTACAAGAATGTTGTAATTACCTACCAACCAAGCATTACAAACTCAGGACCTTCAGAGTTACGGTTATCAGGGATCTAGCAGTGTTACTAAAAGGCCAGATGAAGAAAAAAATTGTGTTGCCTCGAAAGAAATTAAAGATGTATGTCTGCCTAAGTACAGTTTACCCTTGTCACTGTAGAAAGACTAAATAAAATCAGTTTTCACTACTGCTGCCCTGGTAACCTTAATAAGCAACAACAATCAGCAACCAAAATTTAAAAAAACCCCACTTCCTTCGGTGTAACGTGCAGGGCCACTCAGAG
>NW_005842033.1:1890628-1895476 GCF_000455745.1 Alligator sinensis | reverse complement strand
GATATCCTGCAGAATCACACTGCCATCCGGCTGAATAAGCTGCAAACACAAATCTTATTTAATTTATGGCTAAAAATTAACTTAAACTTGGGTCTGCAGCATACGTTAATAATCTTCTTCTATCTTCCTTAGTCTCCCTCTGTACAGCTTTTCCTAAATCAGCAAAGACAGACACTATCAAGAACATATGGAATGCCAACCAGGATGTAATCAGCAAAGCATGGGACATTCTGAGTGTACAAGGCTGATGATCACTCAGAAAGATGTTGATGTCCTTATGCCTATTCATTTATCTACTTGAATCAAAGGGATGGTGGGGGACAGAAAAGGGGGGGACGTCTGGGCATGATTAACAATAGGTGCGAGACAGGAAGAACTAGATTAAACTGATCCATATGCAAATGATACAAATCTGATTGCATCAAACCATGCACAGTTTAATGAGTATGGTAAGATGCCTTTATCTCTGCTTGGATGTGTTCCGAAAAGAAGGACTGCTCTAAGATAAAGCATGGTTTAATAAGAAGGTTTTTCATTACAGAGTCGATCTGCATTTGCATTTCTCTCTTTTTCTCTTTCTCTCTCTCTCTCTCTCTCTCTGAGCTACGCAGCTTTCCTGAACCTCCATCCCTTTTCAAGAGATTAGTCAGTAAGCGCTTATGTATTGTTGGCACACACCTTAGGGCATTGCATACTTAACACTCACACAGACTTTTTGTGTGGTCCTTCATGACCTGGATTAGACATTTCAAAATGCAGACTAAGAGGCAAACTGATATTTTTCTGCTTATCTATTCAACACTCTTTGCCCTTCTGATATTTTGAAGCTGTGTAAAATCTTTTAAGTATTCATAAAATATGATACAGAAATGTAACTTTCCTTCAATGGGTATAATTATTTTGGGACAGATTCTTACATCTGTTTCACCAACATATGCCTGCAATCACTTACTTTGGTGAAATTACTCCAAGTTTATGCTAGTAAAACTCAGATCAGATTCTGACCCTTTATTTTGACAACCTGCAATACCTGGTATCTTCAAAGAACGGCCTATATTTATGTAGTAGGTACTAAACAGAATAGTTATATATGCCAGCTAGATTAATCCTGCCTTATGCTCTGTGTTCATGGTTGAAGCTAAACTGTTCTCAGTGGTGGCAGAGCCCTGGCTGGGATGATCTAGTTGGGGATGGTCCCGTTTTGAGCAGAGGGTTGGACTAGAGCCCTCCCGAGGTCCCTTCCAACCCTAACTTTCTATGATTCTAAGCTTTTTTCCACCTGTACATGCAATAGGCTAGGATATCTCCATAGCTCTCATATAAGTACTAGAAAAGACAGCTGGCCAGTGTGCTGACCTATGTAACATATCTCCAAATAAAGTATGGTCATTTCTTGCCCTTGATGAACTAGAATATAAGTTAGGGTCCTCAGGAAGTGCTTCATTACAGCAGGTAGGGGCACACTTTGCTACTACTCAGACAAGTATCAAGCAGGGCATCCTCCTACAACTTAGTAAGTAGGAGGACAAAAACCTGATGACGTTCAATACTGATAAATACAAGATACTCCACCTCGGGGAAGAAAACCCGCAGCATACTTATAGGCTCGGCAGTGTTAACGCTTGCTAGCACCACAGCTGAAAGAGACTTGGGGGTCATGATTGACCACAAGATGAACATGAGCCACCAATGCGATGTCGCAGCTGGTAAAGCAAACAAAACCCTGGCTTGCATCCATACACGTTTCTCAAGTAAATCTCAGGATGTCTTCCTCCCACTGTACTCGTCCTTGGTGAGGCTGCAGCTGGAGTACTGTATCCAATTGTGGGCTCCACAATTCAAGAAGCTTGAGAGAGTCCAGAGGAGAGCCACACACATGATCAGAGGGCAAGAGAATAGGCCTTATGAAGAGAGGCTGAGAGCCATGGGACTCTTCAGCCTGGAAAACCACAGGCTCAGGGGGGACCTGATAGCTGCTTATAAGTACATAAGGGGTGTACATCAGGATCTGGCAGATCATCTGTTCACCAGAGCACCCCAAGGAAAAACAAGGACGATCAGTCATAAACTCCTCCAAGACCATTTTAGGCTGGACATAAGAAAACATTTCTTTACTGTCCGAGCTCCCAAGACCTGGAATAGACTTCCTCCAGAAGTGGTGCAGGCACCTACTCTGGACTCATTCAAGAAACGCTTGGATGCTTATCCTGCTGGGATCCTTTGACCCTAGCTGACTTCCTGCCCCTGGAGCAGGGGCCTGGACTTGATGATCTTCGAGGTCCCTTCCGTCTAACATCTATGAAATCTATGAAATCTATGTCTTGAGGAATCATGCCCCCAGCTGGCAGAGTATACCAGGCAGCATATTTTGATTTCCTTTACTGTGTTATCCTCAACAGAATTTGCCCATATTAGTGCTGTATTCTTTCTCTGTGTGTTAATCAGTATCTATAGAAACTATATATTTATATATATGTGGCAATCAACCTTCTCAAACTGAGCTTCAGCTGATCAATTTCATCAGAATCATGGCCGATGGATCCTGGTTTTCCCTGATAAAAAACTCAAATTCTCTCATAAAAAAATCACAAATTCTCTGATAAACCCCGCAAATCTGTGATTAAAATGGAAGTCGATACATACACATACACACCTGTTCATGTATACATATATGTGTATATAGGTATCAGTTGAACACAATGTTTTCTTCATATATATACAATTTTAAAGTAATTTGGAAGCCTACCAGCACCCGAATCACTATAATAAAATAAATTCTAAATACTATAAATTTTGGTATTTGATTCTGGGGTTTTTATCATGGAAAATCAGACTTCCCCCTGGTCCCTTAGCAAACAGAACACAAGTCCAAGCCCCTCACTCCCCACCCACAGTACCCTCAATCCCTCCCACAGCCCCTAGCCACCCCCTGAGCCGCCAGTGCCCCTCAACCCCCACCCACAGCACCTTGCCCCCCAGCCCTGCCAGAGGGGGCCCCCAGCTGCCAGGGCTATGGCACCAGGTCCGCAGCCCCCTGCCTTTCCGCAGCAGCACCCAAGCCCCAGCTGCTGCCCACAGAAGGAGGCAGCTACTGCACCAAAGTGGAGTGTGGAGCCTGGCTGCCCCCTCCCCCCCGGCTTGCTGCCTGCCCATTGCAGGCTCAGGTGCGGGGTGGGGGGCACTCCCCACCACTGCACACACTCTCAGTGGTACAGCAGGAACCCATGCTACCCCAGATGTGTGCATGGGGTGGGGGTGCACGTGGGCTGCCTGCTGCAGGCTCAGGCTCCCTGCCCTCCTGCCCTCCCCTGGGGCTTCCACAGCCCAACAGGTGTGCCCAGTGCTGCAGAGCAGTGCAGGGCCACCTGGAGAAGCTTGTTGCTGCTGCAAGCTCTGCACTGCCCTGGAGAGGCATCCCCTGCCTGCATGGCAGCAGCGGGGTCAGTAGCACAGGGCTGTGCCACTTGCTGCTGCCACGTGGGCAAGGGACATCTTGCCGGGGCAGCACAGGGCTTGCAGTAGCAAAGAGCTTCCCCATGCAGCCCCACCCTGTACCCTGCACTACTGAGTTGCACACCCTGGGCTGCAGAGGGCAGCAGGGCAGGGAGCCTGAGCCCACAGTGGGCAGCCCACATCTGCCACCACCCCGCACACAGATCATGTGCCCTGCATACCCTCCTAGGATGTGTGCAGTGGCGGAGAGCTGGCCCCACACCCTGCCCCTCAGACACCTGCCCAAGGCCCCATCCCACTCCCTGACAGGGCTGTGTAACCATGCATTCTGGCCCCAAGCCTCACACACCCCTGGCTGGGCAGCAGCCTCAGCTCCAGCTCCAGCTCCAGCCTCAGCCCCCGTCCTGCTGAACTCACTCCCTCCCTCCCCACTCTCGATGGGGGCCTCAATCCCCACCCCACAATTTACTTGCTGGAGGTGCTCTGCAGGCTATGTGCATAAACATTGACATGTCACCCTCTGCCTGACTGCCCTATTCCTGCTCTTGCAGGCTGGAACTCTGGCAGCCTGCAGAGAGCTCCTTTCAAAGTGCAAAATCTGCAGTTTTCTCTGTTAAAATGAGAAATCTGTGTTTTCCTTGGGTAAACGTGGAAATCTGTGTTTTTCTCCATTTCCCCATGGGAAATGGAAAACCTGGATCTCTGTCCATATGCCTACTGAACAGAAACATGGAGGTCCCAAACAAGCAAAGCACTTAAGCAGGTGAATAACTTCAAGCAAGTTAGTAGTTCCATTGATTTCAATGGGTATAACCACATGGTTAAGTGCTATATGGTTTCAGGCCTTAACTCAGGGGCGGGCGATTATTTCGGGGGGAGGGCCTCTTACTGAGTTTTGGCAAGCCATCAAGGGCCTCATGACAGGCAGCCAAGGGAAGATAGATATTAATTTTCTAAATTTTTTAGGGATCCTGCGGGCTGGATAGAACGGCCTGGCAGGCCGCATTTTGCCCACCCCTGCCTTAACCCCATCTTTGTAGGCATTTCATAATGCTACTCACAGTTCAAATGTCAGTTCTTTTCCATCACTGGACTGTGTGGTGTCCTTGGGAAACTCTTAGACTTTAGGGGTTTCTTTGATTTTTTTATGTATACTGGGTTTGAGTTTCATATCCTTCATTTTCCATTCCATCTTCCTGGGTGACTATGGCCTTCTTGTTTCTCATTTTCAATTTCTATGCAGTAGCCAAGAAGCCCTTACCTGTCTTTACAGACCATCTCTTTTACAGCAAAAGAATTAAGGGAATAATTACCCAGCAAGAAAAAGTAGGGCTTGGGGTATTAGTAGACCTTATACTTGGTCTCTTGGACTATTACTAGCCAATTACCTGTCAG
>NW_005842033.1:1869269-1890597 GCF_000455745.1 Alligator sinensis | reverse complement strand
GCCGGGGGGGCAGGGCAGGTGGGACAGAACGCTGCCACCCACCACCCCGTGCTGCTGCTGCCTCCCAGGAGTGAGGGGGAAGCTTGCCCCACTCCTCCGCCAACACCCTGTGCTGCTGCCACCTCCAGGGAGCTGGCCTTGCGCCCCTGCTCCATTCACTCCATCACCACCACCTCTAGGGAGCGGGGTAGGGGGGTGCAGGGTGCTGGCCTCCCCCTCCCCTTTCCCCCGCTCCATCCCCTCCATGCAAACCACCATGGCAGTGCCCCACTGCGGTACCGCTACCTTCTGTCCAGAATGTTCTTGGAGCACTCTGGTTGTTTCAGGAACCAATCAGAGTGCTCCAACAGCATTACAGACAGACAGACAGATGGTCTATGCCCTTTATTATATTAGAATTATTATTTCATTTGTGGTACCATAATGCTGAGAAGCCATACTTACGGACCAGATTCAGTAAGTGCTATACAAACACAGAACTAAAAGATGACCCCTGTAATCTCAGCATGAAACAAGAAACAAATACCACCAGACAGGGGAATAAAGGAGACAGTCAGATGATAGGGGTCAACATGATTGACAGTAGTGTTGGAGGTAGTTTTGGAAATGTTTAGTGGAGCTCTTTTCAAAGGGCAAACATGAGGGAAATGATAAAGGTGTGCTTGAAATTTTAAAAACTGGATGATGAAGATTGACTGCTCAACATTGATACTAAAAGAAATAATCTATCATTGTATGAAATACGATTCCAGTTGCTCTCTAATGTGAGAGTGAGCCAGCTTATGGATGCTTCTCAACAGTTTTTTCCCCAACTGGGAATAATTGAGTATTAAGATAAATACAGAAATTCTCAGTTGGATGGACTCTTATTCCTCTGTCGAGCATCACAAAGACTTGACCCCTCACTGGGACTCTTGGAGTGAAATCTTGACTGCCACTGAAATTGATAGAACTTTTGCCATTAGCTTCAATGAGACTAAGATTTCACCTTTGGATTTTCAATATATACCATTTCCTCCTGAGATTTCCAACTCCTGGTGGTCTGTTGGGGTTCCCCTTCCCTCACAAGTAGGGAGGATGAGTCTGTCTATAATAATTGGATCTCAATAGTCCAGCTGTTTTTTTTTTATTACTCATCAGTTACTCTATGTTGGTCTCACAGTCTCACCAACAGGACTGCTCTGGGCTTCATTTTTTCTCCCTAAGCAGAGAAAAAAGGACTTAACACTTAAGAGAAGAATACCGTCACATAGGGAAAATAATTTTTGCATGTCCTCTGGGTTTTGGGATGCCTTGCCCTCCCCCAAGCTAACAAAAAGCCCCTTGTTACACATTCATTAAAAAGGCAATTCAACAGTTGTTAACTAGGTGCACATTTCTTTCAGGACTGTGTTATACAAACTCCCTAAAATCAAGGAGCAAGCAGGACACCAGATCAGAAAACCTAGGTTTTATACTGTAACTGACTTACTACGCAACCTCAGGCAAGTCATTTGAACATCCATGTGCCCGAGTTTAGCCAATCTGCAAACTAGAGATAATAATGATGCCCACCCATGTCCTCAGAACGCTTGGATATCTACGGATGACAAACACCAAATTAATAAAAAGTAAGGTTCATAATTAGTTTCCATCTAAAATTGCAATGAACAAAGAGTAGCTTGATATGTGCTAGTTCCCTTGCTTTCCTAAACCCTTTGGGAGAGTGCTCCTATATTACTAGAAGTAACAATCAAAAAATAGTAACAGTCATTTCAGAGAGATGATACTGGTTTTTCTTCTTTAAATTAACAAAAATATAGAGGGCCAAATTTTCAAAAGTGCCTGGGCATAGCTCTATTTCCATAGTCTTGCTTTTGTTCTGTAAGCATGTTCAATTTTTTTAGACCACATCCATGCACACTGCAGAAGGAATTACTACAGAATAATGTACTTCATACAGAAAAAGAAAAATAGGAGCCAAAAACAAGTAAATAAACAACTCATGAATTATACTATAAATAAATAGTCACCCATTCATTCAAGAATTGGTTTGAAAGTACAGGCCGTCTTATGTGACATGCTTAAAAAAAATCTTGGCTTCAAAAATCTTGGCTTCAAAATTATCAAACAATATGATTTTTTTTCCTGATGAACATCATACCAATGCAGAGGACATATTGGAAGGACAGAATCTGGAAATACATCCCCATGCAACATAAAAGTATGCTCAAATCAGGAGTTAAACATTGCAGTTTAATTCATGGCAGTTTGTACATATAGGATGTAAAAGTGCACATAAGTTTTTGAAAAGCTGGCTCTTCCTGATTGTTGTATCAGCTTCTACTAAAATCCTAGTAGCTGTCTTAAACAAAGCAGGGTCAGTATTTAGAGGAAAGATCTAAAGACCTTTAAGGCAAACTTGGCTACTAAAAAAACAGTACAGGAAACCCTCGCTGTTCGCAGGTTCAACACTTGCGTTTTGAAATATTCGCAAATGCCGAACGCACATTGGAATACACTTAAAGGAGCTCCTCAGGAGCTCCGCACTTTCTGCCGCCATGCTGTCACCACCGCAGTGCTCCCACCACCACCAGTGCAGCCATGCCCCCCCCAGCTGCCCGGGGCACAGCATTCATGCACACAGACGGCATTCATGAATGCAGTACCTTATTTGCAGATTTCACCATTCGCGGGGGATACAAGAACGTATCCCCCACGAATGGTGAGAGTCTCCTGTACAAATAAGGCTGTAAGTGATAAACCTTTCTCTGACTCACTATTGATAGAATAAGTGAACCCGTCAAGTGCTAAAAGTCACTATATTGCTAGAGGTCCTGATATTTGGAAAAAGGAGAAAACAAAGGTCTTTAGGACCAGGTCAGGTAATAAAAAAGCCTGAGGTAAGGAAAAGAGGACGATAGTATTTTAATGGAAGTAATCGCATTCTGCAAAAGTACCATGTTCCTGACCCCCTCCACCCTCACCTCTGAGTCCACCATATTGTTTTACTTCAGCCATTTTCTCTCAGAATCACTCTCAATTATAGTTCAAAGCTATGGTGTAATGCTGCAGAACACAGCCAACACTTTCCTTGTTGTATGTGGCCACAATGGCCACGTCCAGACATGCAGACACGTGCAGTGATACCACAAATCTCTTTTTGGCACCACAGACTACATGCCCAGAATGTGAAAACATGTCCTGCACTGCAGATTTGCAGCACGGAGGCAAAATTTGCTACTGGGATTTCCTGGTAGCAAAAAAAGAAAGCTGAGAAAAAAGCCATCACGGCACATGCAAAAATAGTATGTGCCCCAGCTGGTCCAGCATGCTGGGAGCTAGGAGGAGCAGGGAAAGGGCAGTTTGCCTGAAGCAGAACAATTTGTCCCTCACCAAAGCACACGTGCAGGGGCATGTGCTGTGGCACAAAGTAGCAGCACAAATTTTGCCGCTACTATTTGTGCCACTGCAAGTACAAGTCCCTATACATCTGGACGTGGCCTATCAGTGTGGGGGAAGAAGCAACCTGTTTAGTTTCTCCTCAGCCTGGTAAAGTAGTATCATGCTTTGAGATGCTGTGTGATGAAAGATACTAAATAATATGAGATATGAGAAATGACCTAGTGTTTTCATGTCAGGGTGCTGAAATCCTAATACAATATGCATTCTGAATCATATTACTCCATTACCCACCCTCTCTTTTGCTCTCTGATACACACATACTATCTCTGCTTCTCTGCTGCTCCTATTTGTTATTTAGTTTAATTTGAATAATGAAAATTTCAAATCATATTCTTGTTTACTGCTATTTTCCCTTCCCTGTCACCCCCCACTTTTCTCTCTAAGCTGCTGGAAAATACTCAGTTACCCAGCCCTGGAGGTGAAACTACTCAGAGAACTTCAAGGTTATGAAATGCAAAAGCTTGGCTTTTATTTATTTCACAGTCAGAGCAGTGCACAGGATGAAAACCCCCAGTTGTGCTGCTCTGCCAACACATAAAAGAAGCTTTAATTGTGTTTAAAAAGCAAGTGTGTTTTTCATAATGGGTTGGGGGGGGTGGAATCACAACACTATTATACAAGTAATAATGTTGTTTATACCAACATAGTTGGAAAGTAAAAAGCAGTAACCAAAGTAGATAAACAACATATCATGTTATAGCTAGGTTTGACAGAAAAGCAAAACCATTGGTGAGAATTAAGTACTCAGTGCAGAGGGGAAAAAAGCATTTGAAGTTATCAAAGGGAGAAGTCTTGATGTCAAAAAGAAAGAGGAGTCTTAGTTTAAAGGATGGTTAAAGCTTTTACTATAGAATGATCTGAATTTTGAAAAGTCATCCAAAAAAGATATAGAACAAACTGGGGAGTTCAAGAGCTAATAGCTGTAAAGGAAAGAATAATTGGTGGGATCTGAGCAACAGCTAGGAATGTTTCAGGGAGCAAAACTTGTAGATCTGAGGCCCTTTATCTTGAATTGCCAGTTAAGCCATTAGGACTCCCACTTTTCTTTATAACTCATGTAATAGTTTGCTTAGCAATTGCAAAAAATAAATAAATAAAATAAAATAAAATAAAACCATACTTTTCATTTCTTTTTGGCTGCTCTGTAGCTGAAAAATTATACATATGTATGTGTGCAGAGTTGTCAACATGTTACACAGCACTCGTAAATGCTATCAATATTCAGTGACTGAATGCACAATTATAGAGTGCCAAGGCCTGGACCTCTCTCAAAGATGTACAGTAGGAAGTTGTCTCAAATATTGCTGCAGATATTGTACCCCAGTGCATATTAATGCAGCTCGCTGTTAGCCCACAGCTTGTCCTTGTTAAATCAAAAATGGGCCTGAACCATAAAAGGGTCCAGGCCTCTGACTTGTTGAGAATATCTCACAAGGTGATAAGTAGCCTTGGTTCTATCCTTAAAAGAGGCAGTTGAGCCCCTTGGAAGAAGTGGTCAGTTTGTGGGAGCCCAAAGTGGCTTCAAGAGCTGGATTTTGAACACCAAAAAGATTTGGAAATGGTCAGATCTAATTTGTGTTAAATGGGGAAAAACAGAAAAAAAATCAATATCTGATGCCCCCATGTCACACATGGATTGCTAATAGTTGTCCTACCTCACATTCTCATTTAACATTGCTGCCCCCCACCCCAGCACTTTAGGCTGCCACTCCCACCCCAGCAACGTGGGCTGCTGGCAGATGTTAAGGCAGTCACATAATTGGGGTCTGAGGAATTTTATGCCCCATTCCCAAAAACATGCAACCTGCCATGACAGACATGCCAAACAAGCATGTTGTGTGATTCTGGGATGGCACACTAAATTTCCTGGACTCCAGCTGCATGACTGCCAGTTGCAAGGGCTGCTCCATACTGATCCTGGGAATGCCCCATCCCCATGTCAACAACCAGCTGATTGTTAGCATCCAAATTGGGCAGCCCAGGGCCAAAGACATGCCACACATTTAATTTATAGTGCCATACAAACCAGCCACAAAAATGTTTTATGTGGAACATCTTCATGGCTGTTTTGCCATTTTAAGGTAGCATAAATTAGCTTAATGTGTGTCACCTTGTATATTTATGACATGATTAACATGTTAATCATGCCAGAGATATAATATCCGAAGGGCCCTTAAAGTTTAGGTCTAGTCATAGTAGGGGCAAAAAGTCACCTATTTTTAAGACAGAGTTGATGAGTTAATGATATGGATTGTTTGAAGCATTTGCCTACATTATGAAAAGAACTGGACTTACTAGCCCAGTAGGTCCCTTACTTTATTTGTGTTGGCAAAATATTCATTCTCAAACAATTTACTAAGACAAACATGCAGTTCCATCCTTGCCGTGATTTCTTCATTTTCAATGAAGTTTTCTGGTCATTCATAACAAACAAACTTGATTTGATTGTCTATCCACATTTGCTGAATTAGTAATCTTACTCCAGCTGGGGCTTCTGATTTTCTTGCAACTAATTGGTTCCTTGCTTTGTATCCTCCTATAAACTTGTGTTTTCTGTATTCATGTTCTCATGGTTTGGGGTTTGTTTTTTTGTGTATCATATCTTTAAATAAGTAACCATCATACCTATAGTAAAAATATAAAATCCTATAATTTGATGTGAGATCTGGAAGAAGAATAGTTGCAGTGCAACTGTCAGCTGTCTATGGGGTCAGAAACTTACAAATCCTGGCTGGAACTAAACAAAGCCAGAAATAAAAATTCTTGGGACAAGATTGAAACTTGACTTTGGTAACTTAACTATATAACACACATTCATTTACCAAGATAAAGTGAAAACAAAGATTATGGCTTAAAAAGCTAGGATGCAAACTTGTAGATCAACCTTATGAAGCAATCCTGCAATTTAATTTCCAACATCTTTGAATAGTATGGAAAATAGACAAGGGCAAGTAGAGGGGGAAATTTCCCTTTATTGCTCCCTTAGTAGGATCTGGTTGCACCGGCTGCTAAAAGAAATAGCTTCCTTCTAGTTGAGATCCTACGTCCTTGCTCTCATATATTTCACTTGTCAATACATCTAGTACAACAGTCTATGTTTCTGAAATTAAGAAATATATGGGATTCTTTACTTCAAAATTAAATCCCCAGAAAAAGAGAACAAGTTACTTAAAGCAATCAGTGTGTACAACTTCATCACTACTCCTTGTGATGTTCTGTCTGCCGTTAGTGTGTGATCTCATGTGATGGCTGCTGTGGTTTAGGATATACAGGAGAATAAAGATAGACATGTAAATAGATTTAAAACCACAGTCCACAAATGTATTCATTTTTAATATTAGAAAGAAGGTGTTGATTCCCCCCTGGCTTGTTTGTGCCTCTCTCCCCACCCCACTTCAGTAACAATCATGCTTTAATTGAACCTTAGTGTGGGATTTAATGGCCTCTGACAACAGGTGCAGACAGAAGTGCAGGCTGCCCACTGTACTGAGAACGCTTTGCAGGACGCCTTCAAGGATCCCCTGGAACAAACAGAAGTTCACTTTTGATTCTGAGAAAGGAAATCTAGCTGCTGCCTGAGAGCCTATAGTCAGTTTCCTCTAACAACAGCCCCTCCCCTGTAAGGCTGCAAAGTTTTCAGAAAGGGAGCAGAGGGAACTCCTCCTAGGGATTTCTCAGCTGGTGCTGGTAGGTGGGATGGGTGAATTGGAGCACCCTTCCCCACCTCAGGGGAGCTCCAATCCACCTGCCCCACTCTCCAGGGGGGGCTGAAAACCCCCCAGACCAAGCTCCCTCTGTTCCCTTCTCCCCTCATGAAAAGAGCACTGGGCTGGGAGGCAGGCAGATAGAAGTTACAGTAAAACAGTTACTCTGTTTTAAAATGTCTTCATCTGAGCCTTCATACAATGAGAGATCAGATTTTCACCCGATTGGCCATTTCTGAAGCTGTCTGCAGCCATGGACTTGGCTCGGTGTTTGGTCATAGCTATAGACTGCTTCCTGTGGCCAAATCAGGTGAAAATTTTCAATTCTATCTGTACTCCATGCAAGCAAAGGCTGGGGGTTGCATCACCCTAACAATGAATAAGTAATTCAGCTGAATAAGCATAAGAACCAACATCTGAATACTTGGGCCACCTGTCCTTCCAGGGTCCTTTTCTCAGGTTTATGTTTTGGGGTTGGCCCCTTTTATGCAGGCATCATGCCTACCATCCCTATAGTCCAATCTAAATTCTACCAACAGTTAGTTTTTAGATGGAGCCTAGTATCAAGTACTGAAATCCTTCTCCCCTAAATGGACTATCAGTCTGCTAGGAGCAGCATGAAATGTCTGCCAAGTAATACAAGAAAGTAATGACATGGTCCTGCATCCTGTCACCCTTGTCAATATAATGAATATAGATTTGGCTGTACTTATAACCTTCTGACCAAGTCACCTGTTTTTGAACTTGGAACACCATGTGCCCGCAAATCCAGAGAATTGGCTCTTTCCTTCTGAATACCCACTGAAAATGGTAAAACAGTTTTTACCCACACTGCCTGCTTTCTCTGATGTACATGAACAAAGGCAAACATAAGCCATCGGTAGCTTATAACAGTAGCATATAGCCTGAAATGTCCAGGAACTCATGCCCAGCATGGCTATGCCAGTCCTGAAGAAGTATGTGTTTAAATTCACTAGGTTCAGTCACAGAAAGTAATCCCTTTCTTGTATATCAAGAGAATTTGTCAGTTAACTGCTAGTCCCAAGCATGTACAAGAGGGCTGCAGGGTCCAGAAGGAACATCTTCTCAGCTGTCAGTGGACACGCTCACTTTAGTCTGGAGAGGAGAAGACTGAAAACAGCTTTGATAAGTCTTTAAATATCTGATGGGAGATTACAGAGAGGATGGAGATGAACGTTTCTCTGTGACTGTAGGGGACAGAACTAGGAGCAATGGCCTCAAGATGCATAAAATAATAATAACTGGTTAAAGGCTTGCCCCAAATATCAAACTGAATCTAAATGTCTTGGGATGCAAAATATTTGATAAATCTTTTTACTGGGAAGAGGAAACATCAAACATCCACATAACCAACTATTTTGGCTAGGATGGGAAGTAATATATCTAACCAAATGTGGGTCTTCATTTCTAGTACCAACAACAGCTCCCCAATCAAATACTGACTCTGCTTCAGTCTTACAAACAGCTGAAGCTACTATCCACTATGAAAATGAGAGCACATGTACCACTTTGTTTCTTAGACTACCTCTACATTGCAATCAAAAGGCATGACTGCAGTCTGAGTACAGATACTTGAACTAGTTTTAGTCTGCCTAGGTCAGGTACTGGCAGCAGTGACAATGGATTTAGCTACCCAGTAGGAAGCCAGAATCCAGGCAGACTTGTACAGCTCATGGTACCATGGCTTCACTGTTACTAGTGGGCGCATCTACACAAGACACTGATTGCACAGTAGCCTGATACTACTGCGCAGTAACATCATATAGCAAAAACTGTGGCAAGACATTTGCTGGTGCTACTGTGCAGTAACTTCAGTTACTGCGCATTTATTTAGTAGTTGCCTATACAAGTGCTAAATAAATGTGCAGTAACCACTGCGCAGTAGTGTCTCATGTAGGTGCGCCCACTGGTACACAAGCTAGATAGCTTGAAGGTCACTCAGTTATATCCGCACTTGCTACAATCACAGTTCCCAACTACAAGCACTTTTTGTGCTACTTTGCTAAAGCTGCAGTACGCTAGAGACAAGAAAACTCATTAAGCTTAGGATTCCAGCTGCAAAGCTTTAATTGCATCTGGCAAACTGAAACATCAGGCACTTTTACACATGCTTCAGGGCTGATGGGGAGGTGGCGACAGTGCTTTAATTAGAGTGGCTCCAAGAGGCTCTCTTTAATTAAAGTGCCATCGCCTCTCGTGTATCAGCATCCCCGCACTTAAAAATGGTGGTGGGTGCACTTGAACTAAAGTTTGTTCGGCAAGCTTTAGTTCAAGTGCCTCCGCTGCCGTTTTTAAGTGCAGGGATGCTGATACATGAGACGCGGGAGGCTGATGGTGCACAGTAATTGCCACGCTCTGGAAGACTTGATTCATCGAGTGTGGTCTGATGTGCTGAAATTCCAGTGTGTCAGAACTGCCTCTGCACTCAGGTATAGGCACCCATCATCACTAGATCCACTTGCCAGATAGTATACTGTCCCCAGCACCTTACTATCTGACCATCTGTGGAGTCATATAAGATGCAGTATCATAAAGGTACACAAACATAAAAATCATCATGTTGCACTGTTAGTTCACCAGAGGCTATACTATGAAGAGAAATGCTAAAGGATAAGGAGAGAAATGCTAGTCTCCAGATCATTTATAGTCCCCCACATTCTGGAAACCAGTGGCAGAACAAAGACATCTGCATGGAGAAAAGTCTGATCTTTTTTCCCCTATGTGAGGGTTTCGTCTAATGCTGGTAATAAAAATAAATGATCAAATTTAGTGAGAGCAGGGTGTTGCCTCTGAGAAAAGTCACTTTTCAGAGAAGACTAAAATTTACATTTCATTTCATTTTTATTTTTGTAATTTTTAACATGACAAATCCAAATGGAAGTAGTCATTTTCACTCATTTCAGTTTCACTCTCCCCTTCCTCCCAGAAAAGGGCCAGGGAGGGAAAAAAACAAATGAAGAAAAGGGAGTGGAGTTAAAAAACAAATTGAAACAAAGTTTCTTGTTTCAAAATAAAAGATGCATTTGTTTCACTAGAAAAAAAATGATTTTTTTTTAACAGAGAGAATTTTTCAAATTTCATTTGAAACTGCTCATGGAAAGTCCTGTGTATAACAGATTTAGAATGTTCTGTAGTAAATCCTGAATGTTGGCCTGATTAACAGGCATATCCACTGCATGAATATATTTAGATTACCAGTGAGCTGCAAGGAAGCAAGCAGGATGGAAACAATTGCTCATGATAAATCTCCCATAGTAATATTTCAGTTGTTACAGGACAAAGGGAGAGCCATTAGTGCTCAGGAAACTGGCTCAGTCTCTTGCTGAACTCACGGGACAGCTTTTGTCTAGGAAAAAAGTCCAGAAAGTAGCTAGAGCAACAGTATCTGTATTAAACAGTCTCTTTTTCAGGCCAAATCCTATTTTTCCTTCCTGTGCCTAAGTGCTACTTATGTATCCAAATGTAGCTGTTTAGGTGGTATTTTTTGCACTTATACAGATTTTAGGTTCGTTTTTCACCTGTGGAGCTCTGCTTGCTCTGTACTTCCCTTCTGAGCATGTTCAGAAATGTCCACTAAAGCTGCTGCAGGAGAAGATGATCACCTAGGTAGTCAAAGAACAGTATGTAAGACCACAAAGTGAGGTCAGTTAGCAATGAGAGGTCAGACTTTTGTACCTTTTAACCCAATTAGTCCTGTGGTTAAGACATTTATCCAGGGAGTTCCGAGCTTCCTCACCCAGACTGGTTTGAACCTGTAGCTTCTGCTTCACTTCCCAACAAAGTATTCTAACTACCAGGACATTGGCTAAGCATTGTCCAGAGTCCACTTGCCCTACCCTGCCCTCCTCATAAGACTGGCCTACTGGGCAGCCAAGGAGAAAGTTATGTGGAGCCAGGAGGAGACAAACAGGCCATGGCTCAGTAAGAAAGGCATGGCCTTGGAAGCTTTCGGTCAAAGCCATTAGATAGATGCATATAGACTGTGTGATGTCTTAACATCTTTTTTTCTAACTGTTTTGTATCAGTTGGGAAAATAAACAATACTGTGGTCTGAAAGAAGCTTTCTGGTTACTATCTCACCTCTGGTCAACCACCTTTTTTCCTGTTTTCTTTCTAACTTTTCATAATGTCACATCTAATTGAGTACAAGGCCCTCAAGCTGGCGCATGTCATATTTCTGTTTTGGGAAACACCTAGCGCACCCTAGGAAATGAATAGAAATAATAGTGCTTCATATTCACTGCCTCTGCTCCAGGAATGAGCTTTTCTGAACTAGCCTAGTGACATAAAAACACCATAGTGATCATCAGATCACACCATCAAAGAGCATGGCCTTCGGGCTTGGTCAGGATGACTCAAAGTTTGTTAATTACAAATATCTTAATGCTTAATTCAGAATCATTCACTAATCCCTCCAACATGGCCCTCTGGCTAGTAAAGCAAAAACTTCAATGCATCACCAGTTAGGAAAAAGTTTTGATGGTGCCCCTACCCTTTACTGAAATTAAATACAACTACTGCTGACTAGAAGTGAGTGGGAAACTTCAGCAAAATTCAGTCCCAAGCACTCTATGTTTCATGACTCAGATGAAATTTACTGAGTGCATCTACACATGCCTCTTTTAAGTGGGCTGAGCCTAAAATCACCATTTTTAAGGTGCATTAAGGGCACGTGTCTACATGTGTGCACCCTTTATGTGTTTTTAAAATGGTGATTTAGGCTATATGAGCCTAAATTTGATACCTGCAAAAAGCAGGTATCAAATTTAGGTGCAAATAACTAAGTCATATTAGCGCACGTGTGGATGCACTAATACACATTAACGCGGTGTGCATCCATGAACACAAACCATGTTAATACGCATAAGTGTGTCTGAACATGCGCTAATGTGACTTAGCTATTTGCACCTATATTTAATGCACTTTAATGTGCATTAGCGCATCCACATGTAGATGCATGCCTAAATTGCCTTAACGCGCCTTAAGCAAAGGTGCATTAAGTTTAGGCATGCGTAAATACATGTGTAGACATGCCCACTGTGTATATTTGATGCCCATTTGTTGCTCTATTTATAAGCAGGTTCTATGCAAGTGCAATCTGTTTTTCAAATGAAACCAAGCACAGAGGTGTAGATTTAGACTTTCTCATCTTTCACAAATATTCATATGTGGGGCTCCAGTTCTTGTCCCTCTGTAAAATATATAGATGAGCTGAGCAAGGGCTATAAATAGGATCTGATGAAGTAGGTTGTTGCCTATGAAAGATCATATCTCTCTGAACCGATTAGCTTATAAGGTGCCACCCTGCCCTATCTTCTGGCCTTACACTAATATGGCTAGCCACTGTACAAAATATTGTGATACCAGCTTAAATAAAACAAGCATCTTAGAAATATCTAAAATGGATTAAGTTATATATTAAAGGAGCTTGAATTTCTTTTCTCTTTAGAATTCATTACATTTATTTTGAGAAACAGTGAGGCAATCCCTCATCCACATACTCACTAAAGCAATTCCAATTACTTCAGCAGAAAGAATATTCATCTGCTTCATTTGGACAGTGTTTAGTCCTGTTAGACTAAAGAAGCTGGGTGGGATAATTTCCAAGGCAGATCAGGAGTAAATAGTTACGTGAGCCATTTGCCGAATTGGTCCTTGAAAGTATATGATATGTTACTTAAAAAAAGATCTACACAGAGGAGAGTGGGTCAGAAGGTGTGCTGTTAGATACCTACAAAAAGTGGAACAAGGAAACACCATAGAAAGGGGTCTTGAAGAAAGAATGGGAGAGGAAGGAAGAGAATGAGAAAAAGAAGGAGTTTCAACATGAAAGTGGGTCAAGATGTCAAGGACGATATATATCAATGGTGATGGATGCATGTATATTCACTTCCATATCACCTTTTAACATGAAAGTTCACAATGCACCCTACACACTTAAGTTGCTAGAAAGTTTAGATATTTTCCACAATCTAGACAAATTTTAGTGGATCAAAAATCACTGATAAATCCAATGTACCACAAAACACCCTAATTCATTGCTACTCAGTTTAGCAACATGCAGCACTAATAAAAAATCTGTTGATAGTGTAGCAGCTGCTCAATTTTCTAGTTGATGATCCATGATTAACTCTACCCTGTAAAAAAGTTTGAGGTAGTTTGTTATTTTCATCACTGTATTTCTAAAGCTGACATAAATCTAGCACCTGAAAAATGTGCAAGTTGAAACTGTGAGTTGTTCATATTCAAAAATGAGAATAGCTCTTTCATTCTCCTTGCCTTGGCTCCCCTGCTTTCATCTTTGTATCGCACTACTTCAGACCAACAGCAATGAGAGAGTGGCAGTTCTCCAGAGTTTTCTCTAGTCAAGACCTACCAGCATGGGCTGAAGATACCATGACTTGTGGCTGCTAACTCATATCAAAACAGTGTAGCTCCTTTTCTCTCATTCAACCTACCAGTCCAAGGAAGAAGCCAACCACCTGGATGAATAGAAGAATTGAACAGAACCTTCTTTAACTTCCCTCAAAGTGCATGTGAACTGCACCTTTTATTTGCTTGCTTGCTTGTTTTCAGGGTTGGGAACTTAATGGTATTGGGGAAATTTTTTACCATTTTCCCAGTCAATATTTTTAAGCTTCCTTGGTGCATCTGGATCTGGATTCTCATTTAAAAACGTACTCAGAGGTGTTCCAGTCCCGTTCTTCAGCCTTGAGACCCAAACATCTTAGCATTATGACATTTACTCAGATAAAATATATGAATCCTTAAGTTTTCTTCTTGTGTCTAATTAAATAATTTTGCTTCCCTCCTCTTTCTCAGTCTCCCTTCTCCACCTTGTACAAGCAGCTTGGGAAACCCTTTATCTTCATTAAGAATTACTGTTACTGCTTCCAACACATGATGCTGAAGCTGTGCTCCTATTGAATTGAGCAAGGACTGTGCCTTTGGCTTTCCCAACACTTTTCTTTATGGAGCCAAAGCGTAAGAAATTCACTGTGCCATAACTCCCACTGACTTCAATGGGAGCTGAGGGAGTTCAACACTTCCCGGTATCAAACCAGCCTCAGCAGCCAGCATAGAGTGGCTGCCATGAATATGCAAAATTTATCATTTAAAGCTGCACACTGGAGCAATTTGTGTCTCCACGTGCCATATGTCTAAAGGAAAATGTGTGACAACCACAGCAGCAAACTGCCCACGAGCCATAAGTAGTTACAAAATGCAACATGCTCGTTGGCAGGAATGTTTGTTTGGGTCATACAGTCAATGCTGAATTAAAAAAAAAAGAGACAGAAACTAACAATAAGGGGAAATACCAGTTAAAACTGCTGGAGTAGGCTGACAAGGATGCTCTACAATTACTTCCAAAAGATTCAATTTCAATTATCAGTCTCAGACTTCCACTCTGTTAGATGGGAAAACTATTGACTAGTACCAAGAGATCTCCATATGGCTTTCTGCTTTAACATAACACTTTGCAAATAAGAAGGTTATGCACGGGGGTCCCTCGCTAGGAAAAAAAACTTCAAGCTATCTGACTGAACTGTGGGATACTACATTTAGAGAGACACATGCCAGAAACAAGTAGCAGACAACCTGCAGTCTTTACAGAAGGGGTAGCCTCAATTCCAGTACTGGGTAAAAACTGCATTTGATAGAGCTCTGATCTCTGCCAAAGAAAGTAAGCTGGACTGGGTTGGGTTTTTGTTTTTTTTTTAAGGGAAGGAGGAGGCGAGATGTTTGTGCTCAGGCAGCAATTATACTCTGAAATCCAGAGCCTGACGGTTGCTGCTCCAGGGCAGTCGACTCTGCTTCCTGCAGCTGGCTGCTTAATACAGCAAAGGTGATGAAACCTGAAGGGAGCCACTGAACAGGTGGTAATTATGACTGACACAATGACAGCTTGTGCAGACATGTAACCATGGAACAAAACACTGCAGTTAGCTAACAAGAGATCGGGGTAAGGTTTTTCTCTGGCACTGTGTCTCCTGTCTGGCACTTCTGAAATTGGAGGAAAAAAAAGCATTGTGAGCTTCAGTATTCAGAGATATAATAGGCCAGCTGAGCTAAAGGTGGAATTCTAACATCTGTCCCTTTCAGAACGATTACAGCAGGTTCTGTTTTCATGTTGATTTGTGCAAAATGCTTTTTACCAGCCATTTTTTCTCTTTGTAAATGTATCTTCTAGGTTGTCTCCGTGATAGAGCTGGCTACAGTACATCCATCACTCTCAAACACACACAATTTTCTGAACAATTTTCAAGCAATTTATAAAATGTGCAATCGTGGTAACACATGCACACCCAAAACTATGCTTTCAAACTCTTCTCCTTCCCTCCCCATTGCTGGAGGGTTAGACTCTGGGACACACCCTGCCACTGTGCCATTTATATATCCTGGTAATTGCTAGCTACTTTAATGTGTATCATGTGAGTTAGCAAGAAACTATTTTGTGTCCTGTTACAAATTTTCAGATGAAACAGAGACCTTTTCCAGGGTTTGTTTGGTTGGTTTTTTGCAAGAAAACAAGCAACTAAGCACACCCCCCATCCCCGCCCCTCCAAAAAATACCCATAACAAGAAGGTGGAGAACAGTAAGATTTTAATCTAGGTCTTCTCCAGCCCAGATGAATGTCCTAAAAGGTGGATGGGCTACAGATGGATAGAATCATGGGACACTAGAACTGGAAGGGACCTCAGGGGGTCATCTAGCAAACCCATCCTCAAGGCAGGATTCCCCCTATCTAAACCATCCCAGGCAAGTGTTTGTGTAATCTAGTCTTTAAAAAGTTCAAGAACAACCCTTATACACAGCTATCAGAAATAATGCCCAAAACACCAAAAACACTATTTAAATTCTGTCCTGGACTTGAGAAAATATTTCAATGGAAGTTGTGTCACAACAGGTACCTTCTCAGGAGAAAAAAAAAAAAGCTTGGGTTTCACAAATCAGTATTTTATAATCAAAAATCATTTTTGTCAGAAAACTTCCAACCAGTCATGTTCTGTGCTTTTTTTTGTTCCCACATTACCCACTCCACTCTCCAAACTGCTTAAGTTATCCCATTCTCCTCATAGCCTTTTCATTCTTAGGCCTTCTTACCACACCTGGGAAACTTCACTTTATCCATGATAACATATGAAATAACATGATTTTGGCTTCTTTGGGTCTGATGGTAGAGAAAGGTCTGTGGGTGGCAGCTACTGTATACATGAATAGATGCCCTGTTTTCATGCCCTTCAAAAGCATGTCTAGATACTGGTTGCTGGATAGTCATATATTCCTCTTCTGCACAAATTATTGGATGTTGAGTCTTAGTCAATAGGAGCATTTCCTTTTAATGGAGGAAAAATAGCATCAGTATTTATTGTAGGGGTGTTTCTTATTTTTTTTAGAATTTTGTCTTTATTAAGAGCATAGCTTTTTTCAGACTGAATCAAGTTAACCAGTCTCTTAGGCACAGGCCAAAAGTGATGTTTCCGAGGAAATTGAGTGTGGAGGATGGAGAGGTGTAGTAGGGAGAAAGAAAATCAAAACAGAAGTTATTTCCTGGCATCTGCAGCTATCCACCTATGCTTGAAGCCTGGGGTTTATTAACAGTGCATGTAATACAAAGGTTCAAAACATAATGCATTTTAAGTACTATGTGGGGAACAAAACAATTGAATATGTATTTGTGTTATCTTGAACATACAACATAGAGAGGAATGAATAAGTGAAAGAACAGAAAGATTTGGCGTTCTAAAGTGAAAGTTATCCTCTGAGGAAAACAGTGTCCTTCTACCTCTTTGGACTAAACAATCGTGAAATGTGGTAATAACTCTTCTTCAGAAAGTAGAGCTTCCTTGCACACATTTTGGGCACAATACTTGTAACCAATCATTATCAAAAGAGCTAGATCATGGTATGACTATCGATATTTGAATTTATGCAAAATGGGAGAAAATTACAAAGATCAAATAAGTCAACTGCTTCTTGGCACAAGATAAACACATGCTGTCGGAAAAATACCAGTAATCTCACTGTGGTTTCTAAGCACTCTAAGTATTTGAAAATGAACAAGAATAAAAGTCACCTGAGCACATCAACCTCTGCACCTCATATTGGTGTTCCCCATGGAAAGTACATATACAAACCTATCCATGGATTGGGTCCTGCTTTCCAAAATAGGCACAGAGTGGGTGTCTTGAGCCTAGTCAAGAGAACTAGACTGTCATAAGAGTTAGGCAGATATAAAAGATCAGTTGTCCATAGCTCAAAATAATTCTGGAAGGAGGGTGGGGGGTATTGCTTTTCTTCCTATACTTTTAGGATGTGTTGGGATAACATTTTCAAAGTTTTCTCAAATAACACCATAGTCATGGTAACACATTGGTGCTCATAAACTGCATGTCAGAAAGCTAGTGATACCTCACAGAACGCAGAGAATCCTGGTACGCGTCTCTGAAGGGTTGTCTGATTTTTCAAAAAATCATTCTTACTTTCTGCTGACAGAGCGCACTGTGATTATGTTAGCCACTTACTGTGTCTAACTCTTGCCTACTTCATGTAAATTCGTTGCCCAAAGGGCTACAAATCCAAGCCATATTCTGAAAGGTCACATCCCAAATACTTTCAAAAGCAGTGGAGGTGATCACAGACAAGAAAGAGAGGAGCCACAGCCACAACACATACTTCAGCTGTTTTTTGTTTTTAAAATAAAGTAGACACCTATGGTGCATCAGCTTCTCTCTCTCTCTTTCTTCCTCTAATTTTCTCTAGTCCTCTGTTTCAGTGTCTCTGATAGGTGTCTCTGGGCTTCATGGAGTCCTAGAGGCTCGGAAGGAAGGATGATCGAGTTGTAGATGGTAGACAGATGGCCTTATTGTGCGAGATAGTGATAGACTGATAGAACACTGCTGGAAGTCACAAGCTTGCCTGTCTTAGAAGCTTTATGATATCTGATATGAAGATACAAAAACTTATCAGAAAAAGGTCCTGGGTCCTCACTTCAGCCCACCTAGAAAGAACAGCGCTTGTAAATACAACTGCATTCAGTAGCTGAGAGGGAGTACTGAAAGAATCAGTAAAGATGACAGACAAGCTACTCTAGCAGAAGCAGAACATCCAGCATTTGCAGATGAAGTCCAGAATGTAGTGTTTTCCCTCAACAACATCTTATTAGGAGCATGTGACTTTTTCTGCCCGATGTAAGCCTCACCTTTTATATGTTAAAATATTGTCATACACGGTATGTCAATGATGAGCAAGCTCTGCAGAGTGAGAGACAAAAATACTATTATAAGAAAAGGGCCATTGTCATCACTCATGCACTTGGTCTCTCACATACTCCACTCAGCCTGCAGAGATAGAACCAGTTCATAACATTTGCCTTTCTACAGCTTCTGGTATGGGAGATGTGTCAGGAGGATATGCTGGCAACAAGAGAAGAGAATGAATGGCTGGAGTGCACTGCATCCTAGCAATCCTCTGGGATTAGTAATATCTGCTCTGGATGTTTTTCTGTGCTTCCTGCTTCTCCACCCCGATTTCTCCCACCTTGCATCAACTGAACCTGCTTGGGCCAGCCACTAGCTCTGTTCTAAGGTTACTGACTTCAGTAAGTATCCTGTTGAGACCAGGGCACTGAGACCCTCCAAAGAGACCACACTAAGAAAGACTCTAGTACAGTTCAGTAGGAATGGTTTTTGAGCTATATCTCTCATCACCCTTTGTATTCTGTCTCAGAAACCCCTCGAGCTCATAATATACGTTGAGTTTTCCACTAACTCTGCAGCCTCCCCAGCATAATGGAGATAATTTATTATCTATCTGATGAAGCTTGTCTGGCATCATGTACCATCCAAACAAGGTTTTGAATTGTTTTTCCATTGGAGACGATACCATCACACTTTGACCTACTTACTCAGAGATACAGGCCCAAGTCTTATCTGCTAGATCCATCTGTGATTCCCGCTCCCATTTCTCCATAGATTTATTCTTATGTGCTCCTTCTGCATTCCCCAGAGTACCATAAATTCTGCCTGCCAACCCCTCTGTCACCTCTCCCTCAAAAAGAATTGCTTCAAGGTCAAGTACTTCCGTCATAATGCACAGCTTAACCTGATTTGTGATGGCAGAGCTTTGAATTTTTAACAATAAGACCAAGGAAAACTTACACTTGCAAATTAAACTCTGATTTACTTACTGCCAGAAAGTCCCGTCCTCTAAAACATTGGGGTAGGAGCTGTTACCAGCTTTTTTTCCCCCATCTTAAGTTAAAAAATCAGGGGTTATTTAATTTATTATTAGACATACAAAAATGCTTTATATACATAGGAAAACAAATACTGACAACAGAAATCAATCGATCAAATCGGCCATGCAAGCAAATGGGAAAGAGACAGAGGGCCAAATTCTACTGCTGTGTGCTTGCCATGCCATGTCACTGAGGCTAGCTACAGACATTCGAAAAGCCTGAGGCAGAATTGATCTAACACATTTTTCTGTAAGTGACATATTGTTTAGCTCGGTAGTGGACAGAACACACATGTGCCCTTTGATGGGGGGAGGCAAATCTTAGACTAGGTTTCACCATTTTTAAACCAGACTATGGCCAGGTACAGAAGTTACACTTATTGCATGGTAAGTGCACAGAAAGCTCTCTACAGCTGTAACCAAACAGATGGTCAGAGCACATAGAGTGCTGTGAAAGTGGTGGGTCCTGCTCTGGATGGATGGAGACTTCAGCACTGCAGAGCACCCTAATGAACATCTGTACCACATCGCCTCATGACTCACAGTAGGTCACATTCTGCCAACATCCCATGGAGCACTGTGGCAACGGGCTCACTCCCCCTCCCACAGAGACACTGTAGCTTCAGCTAGAGCTTGTGTGATCTGCTTGCGTGCTAGCCTGGCCCTGCCCCCCAGTGACCTGAACTGGTGAACCCCCCCATTTCTACCCCGTCCCCTGCACCCCCCACACATACATACACCCACCCACCCACCCACACACACAACCTTGTTCCCTCTGGCCAGCTATGAGTCACTGTCTGCTATATTGCTCAGTGCATGGATTTCATCTACCTCATCTGGGCATTTGTGAAGATTGCAGCTTTTGATTAAGTGCTGTGCTGTGTGTTGGACACTGCATTCACACAGGGGGGCTCTTCAAGATGTTCTTCTTGTGCAGTGTTGTTTTGAAGCATCCATATCCAGATCTCAGTCTGTTCAGCTTGACCCAGGCTTCTCTCTCCAGGTTGTGCCCAATGATGGACTTCTTTGGTATTGGGATAAAACACTGAATAGATTTCAGACCAAATTAGCCTGACCAATCATTTCATTTCTATTCACCCCACCCATTATCTAAATTTAGCACAACACACAGGGCCATATTACGTGGTCTGTCAGGCTCTCCATGGACCTAGAAACCTGGCAACAGGGAGTGGTTAGTGCTTGTCTTCTTATGTCACTTTGTCTAATGTCCTAGAGTACAAGGAGTACATCTGTGTAAGTTGTGCAACCTGTTTTGAGTCTCTGTGCACTAAGTGCAGTGTTAGTGCGACAATTTCTGGACCATACAGGAGTATAATATTCTGTGGGGCATATGCCATTGCAAGTGCAATGGTTCAGAGCACTTCGAGGTTGGCAGCCCATGTCTTGCTGGTTAAACATCTTAAGGCAGAGACTCCTGTCCTTCTGAAGTGAGATTTATAGGTGAGGAAATGGTCTAATGTGACTCCTTGGAAGGTTGGAACAGGCTCATGGGGAAAGATGTGGATGCTTACTCTGATATTCAGTGTGCTCTTGGCTCAACAATTGTCCAGGTGGAAGAGTGATGATACTGATTTATTGATGCTCCCCACGACCTTGTGCCTTTCAAACACCCCCCACAACCCCTGCGGCACTGGCCTGGAATGAAGCTGAGGCGCCAGGGTCATTACCCCCTACTGTTGTTGGGGGCTTACCAGTCTGTGTTACATTGAATGGGACCATAAATCTGGTTTATTGGCAACTGGCTGCCCTATCCCTCAGGGCTATGTAGCTTTCCTGAGAGAGGCCAGTGCATTGATGCGGAACCACTTAATACAAACCGGCATCCAAATAGATACTGAAAGGCAAGGAAAGCTTTTGTTGAGCCCCACAGCTGAGATGTAACCAACAGTCATAACTG
>NW_005842033.1:1859942-1869238 GCF_000455745.1 Alligator sinensis | reverse complement strand
GGGGGGGGGGGTGGCGAGGTTTGCTGGCATGCTTCCAAGTGTTGTGACCACAGCACCATTTGGCAGAGCACCTCAATATGAAAACCGCTGCAAGCAACATACAGTGGAAACAGGAAAAATTCCCCCTAGCAAACCTGCCCCGACTCCCTCCCTTCTCTTCTCTCAGAGAACCAGAGAAGTCTCATCCCTCCAGGCCCAGATACTTGGGTCCTCAGGCATCCTAGATCCTACAGCAGGGAGATGGAACCCAGGTGTCTGGGTTTTCCCAGCTGGGATGCAGAACACAGGCATCGTCTGTGCCAGGTTGTGAGCAGCTATGTGGCTTCTGGCCCCAGGCAGGGGAAAGGGTCTGGACAAGGGACTCACAAAAGATCCCTCAGTATCTCCCTTGTCTGCAGATTCTGCATTTGTGTGTAGGAGAACAGGTCATGGAGACTGAAATGCTGGATACAGGATGGTCAGCCAGACACCTGTAGAGCATATGAGATGTGTGTAGATGGCACCAGCAAAATAAGGACCAAAGAAGATCTTTGATTTGGAGGGTGGAAAGGGACAGGCTGGTGACTACTTATATCCATGCTACCATGGCACTTGAATGAGCCATCCAGGCCCAGGACTACACTGTGAAGGTCCAAGAATGAGGTCTCCAAATGGTTACCTGCTGATTGATGGAAGCCACCCACACTGCTGCGGAGCTGAGTCACAGAACCAGGATAAGGAGTTCATGCACAAGGTCAGAAACCACTTGGAATCTAGCTATGACACCCCTAAGTGGCATCAGTGCCACCTCCCACAGAGAGACCATAGCCCTCTTGGACCAGAGTCTTGAGAAAGTTCGATGCCCAGTCACCTACAGCATGGTGAGCCCCACTCCAGGGACTCTTCCCTAGGGCGGCATGACCAGGGGCTCCAGGGGGCCAGCCCTGGATGGCAGCTGAGGGGGAATGCTCCAATTGTTTGGGAGATGTTGGGGTGATGGAGAGGCCCTGAAAAAGAAGATATGGCATGTGAGAGCCACTGATCCATGGTCCAAGGAGCCAGGAAGTCATCCAGCAGGGCCTGCTCCAGAGAGCAGCACTGAGGGATGTGGGGGGGACCAGGCTGCCTGAGACCTGATGCCAGGGCTGGCAGGGACGCTGCCTGTCTTCCAGGGCCAATTCACTACCCCTGGCTGCTGGTGGTTGCCAGCATGGGTGCAGGCCCCTGAAGAGATTCCAGGCCAGTCTTGGAAAGGTGCAGGAGTGCTCAGAATCCAGGGAGGGGCGGCCCACCAGCCTGATGGGCCAGTACACTCCAGGCCCTGGTCCCACTGCAGGAGTGGTTCAGCATCAGCAAGGATAGGCAGCCCCCTGGGCTCGGGTCCAAGTTCCAGAGTGGGCAACCCTCCAGTTTTTCTTTATTATGCACATGAGGAGTTTGGCAGCTGCAACATTTAATTAACATTTAATTAAACTGAGGGACATCAGTTTCACACACAGCATCCTTCCCACCCCCTCAAGGTTTTGTGTTTGTTAAGTTGAGCCCCCACCGCTTCTCACCCCCCTTTCTCCCTCAACGTCATAACTGCCTGATGTGCCCAGGGTCTTTCTTCACTCTCTCAATGTCAACTGAGAAGACGGTTCCAAGTTCCAGAGCAGGCAACATTGCACAGTGTTTCTTTTACAAACACACAAAAAGTTTGGCAGCTTCAACACTTGATTAACAGGAGGCAAATCTTTCTCACACTGCATTTCTCTGCACCTGTGCTCCTGGGAGGGGCTGAGGAGGGAAAGAAGGAGGGGATGGTGCCTGGCTCATCTGGGTTGTGGGCAGCATTGCCCATGAAGCAGGGCCAGAGAGAACATGGCCTGGGTCTGGAGACCATGGCCTGGTGCCACGGTGGGAGCACTCAAAGCCCTTCAGCCCTACGTATCTGGGAAGGGCTCCCTGTCCACATGGGTGAGGAGCTAGTTGGCCAGGGATTCATGGATCCAGATAGCATACTGCTGTGCGGGCCAAGGGCCATCAAATCAGCGGGGGGAGGAATACAGGCATCCAAGATCACACACACACACACACACACACACACACACACACACACACACATATACATACACACAACCCAGGCATCCAGGACATACACACACACATAAAGAACCCGGGTTTCAGGAACATGTATACACACATGCAAAGAATCACGGCATCCAGGGCATACATGCACATGGATACACATATACACACAGAACCTACGTGTCCAGGAGACACACACATATGCACACATGTGCCTGCACACACAGGACCCAGGCTTCCAAGAAATCCATTCATTCACATACATACAATCAGGCATCCAGGACACACACACAGAACAATACTCACACATACATTTGTCCAGTGCAGGGTACATTGGGTGGCCATGTATTGGACAGTCAGCTGGTGAATTATGGCCATAAGGGCACATGCCATGACACGCCTCCACTGCATCAGGTCCGGGTGGGTGGCTGTGATGTCCTGCAGCTTCTGGCAAGACTCACATAGGGCGACCAGCAGAACCTGCCAAAGCTCCTAGGTCTCTCTGCTTGCTTGGATGTACAGGCCAGGAAAGGAAGGCATGTGCAAATCAAAATGGTGAGAGCTGGGAGTGCAGTGGCCCATGTCCAGCAGCCAGTTAGGGATGGCTCAGCCATTCAGCTCCATTCAGGAGTCTTTAGCAAACCAGGGAGCCCAGGGGCATACTGGGAGCCGTGCAAGAGTCCCCCCTATCTGCTGGGCTCAGCCTGTGCAGGCAGGCTTCAAGCCCTGCCCCACGGAAGGACTAACCTTTGATGTATTCAGTCCCAACCTAACCTTGGGCACTTCAAATAAAGCTTGAAAATTAGAGCACTTCTGCTTCCCCCTTCTTGAATGCCTGTACTTAGCCTATTTGTGCCAAACTTCTGTTCTGTTATAGGTATAGATCGATTTCCAATCATTTATACCGGTAAAAGTGTAATATCTGTACCTGGCCTGAATCAACAAGTGTAAGTTAGGGTAAGTCTATGAACCATTTACACAGAAATTAACTGGCCCAAATCTGGGGGGAAACCTCACAGGTAACAGACCAAAAACTAATTGTTGGGGGTTAAGATGTTGTCTAAAAGATTCTGTAACATGTTGCAGGCATTCACATTAATTTGGCAGCTACATATGGATATTCCTCCATTGCTCAGGTGCACCTGGTCCTTTGGGAGAAAAGTGATGAAGGCAACAGACAAAATATTAGTATAGTGACTGTAAAAATGCAATTGTTAAATACAAGGGTTAACAAGAGATAGCGTTATACAGATGGCCCTAGACATCAACAGATTGCTGAGAGTAAATTATTTATCCCTAGAAAAATGAGATTTCATTCATTCCCAATTTAGCCATTACTTTGTTTCAAATGGAGCCTGAAACCTGAAGTTCCTTTGCAACTAAAGTACCCTTTAAAGGCAATGGGAGAACAAGGATTAGAGTCTGGTTTTATGATAATTATTGTTATTATGATTACTTGTAATGGAGACATCTAGCAGGGCCATATTGGATCAGGGTCTCAGTGTGCAAAGTGTGGCACTCATATTAAAGGATAGATGATCCCTGCCCTGGAGTGAAAGCAATATATCATACAATAGAAAGGGTCTGAAGGTTTTCAGCTGGCATTGAAAGTACAAAATTATTAAATCCAAAAATTCAAAAACCTTAAGCCAGCTACCCCCTCCCCTCCCCTCCCCAGCTCTCCTTTCAACCCCTTCTGCAACACGGAGTTGATTTTATTTGCACTCTTTTTTGAGCCTTTACAGCACACATTTTCAATTCTTCCTCTGTTGCAATGAAGAACATAGGACCAGATCCTATTTCCACCCTTTAGACATAAGAACAGACTTGGGCACCTAAGTGCAACCACAGTCTGCTGTCCCCAAGTCCCTGGGAGAATGTTAAAACACAAAAGGTAGATGGGCTGTCCTCCTTTTCAGTGTGAGTTGTTCCTAGTATACAGGCTAAGATGACAGCAGATTACAAAAGTAGACATGTTAATTTTTTTTTTAATTGATTGAGGTGGAATAGAATTTCATGGAGCTGCTTAGAGTCCACTTAGGCACTTCCTTTTCAGGTACTTGTGACAAAGTATTTAGCAGAATTTACAGATTTGTTGGAATCGGACAGGGCTGTGCCATGAGCAATTCTGTTATAGCCTTGAACTTGCAGTCTCTGGGCTGTCAACCATGCACCTTAGCATCTACACCACCCCAGCCCCACCTTAGGTACTAAACAGGTAGAAAAAAAATCCAGTCCTTAATGTCAGTGTTTTTTAAATGAACACTAAAATTCTTATATAATCACTTGACTCCAAGAGCTAGGGGCTTTTTTAAAAATCACCAAATATCATGAGAGCCAGCTGCATTGCATAAATTAGTCTAAATGCTTCATCTAAATTCTTGAGATTCCAGTGACGACTTCTTCTGGGCAGCAAAATAAATTAAAAATTCTCAGGAAAATGAAGATCTAGGCACAGATGCCCAATAATGTGTGTGTGTGTGTGTGTGTGTGTGTGTGTGTGTGTGTATATATATATATATATACACACACACTTAATTGTAAGTAATGAATAGTTACAGTGATAAATAACAGATTTCTCTATTAATAGAAAACTGGTGCTACAAGGAAAGAATAGCAGATTGTGTTTGTGCCCCTTCCCCCACCACACACACCTATCAGTTTTCTGTATGGAAATTTGCTAATTGCTAGAATTGTTATTCGTAGGGATTTAGAAACAACAAAAAAGGAATAAGCTCTTCTGTTAAAAAGGGAGGGGGAAGTCCTCCATATCTATTTGTTATTTGATGAATTTGGAACAGTTTATGATATAAGAGATATCGTCTTAATACCAGCCAGAATGTATAGGCTGAGCTGAAACCATGCAAAACACTGCACTTAAGTCTTTTGATGCATTTAATTTGGTTCCTCTTTCATTCTTGAAGCACAAAGTTTACCAAGTAAATGGACACAAATCAAATATCCTTGTAATTCTCAAATTTTAGTTTTTATAGCTTTCCTCATACATTTCACAAAATGTGTTCCCGTGTTTACCGATACGATAAAAAAGCACATAAAAACTAACATTGACAGTGTTAGGAAAACTGCCCAAAAGAGTTAGTATTGAAATGTCATGTAAAATTCATGTGCTAAGATGAACTCCATTCAGACTGAGTTACAGAGCCTCATGCTGTATTTGTAAAATTCTCAAACATGATATGAGAGCATTATTGCCTCTAGGCTTGTTATTTCATCCCCTGGACACACACAGAAGCATATCATCCTTTCATAGGATTGATCAGCAAATATCCTCCAGAGCAGCTAGATAAGAAGGCATTCCCTTATGCTAGCTATAGCTTTTTGCTGGGTTGCATTTATTACTGTGGTGTGAAAATCTCCCACTGTGTGCAATACCTTTAAACACTTCCTTGGGTTTTGTTGTTGTTAGGCTCTTTGCCAAGTGGTGTATAGTGTTATTTACCTTGATAAAGAATTGTTGCGGCATATTTTACTTTGGTCTGGCTAGAAATTAGCTGTGGAAGAAGTTCTGAGAGCTGGTTTCTCATTACCAGCAGGTTCTCCATCTGCTTAATTAAAAGAGCAAATATTTGGAAATCTGAAATCCTGCAGCAATGTTTAAATAGGATTTCTTTGTTGCGAGATCTGAAAAGTGATCACTGATAATTGTTGATTGTGTTCTGTGTGACTGTAATTACATGGCATTGATCTGATGCTCAGACACCACAGTGATGAGCTTAATGTAAGAACATTAATAGACTAGATACAATTAGACCAATAATCACTGCAGAGAAGAGCTGGTCAAATAATAGGAAAAAATTATTCACAAACAAATTATTCAATCATTGAAAGGAAAAAAACTGTTGAATAAATTATTCACTGAAGACTATTCAAGCACCCATCATACTGGTCGAATAATGTACACAGTAATCAAAGAACTATTAGCTAAAAGGAATAATTTGATTGCCTTATCATTCTAAACATTGTTTCCCTGAAAAAACAGTGGATCTCAGCAGAGTCCCTCTGAAATAACCAGCTAGGGCAGAGTCTCCATATTAAAGATGGGCAGCAGTCCAAGTGTTAAAGGGTTGTCCTTAAATATTAGGGGGTAATCTGATCAACTGGGTAGGTATATGGGAAAGCATGAGACAATGCAAGAAAATAGAATTAATTTCCACAAAAAAAATGTCTGGCTGGCATTGGATGAAGAATTTTCCCATTAGCATTTAGCACAACAGTCACACAGCTATAAAGGGATGGTGGCTGGGCAGAAACCTGAGAAGGAGTTCAGATAAAAGGAGATTTTGCTTCTTCTTAAGTGGGCTGTGAACTTTCATGCTCTAATTGATCTCTTACCAACCTACACAAAATAAAGCAACTGGCACGTTCAGCAGACAAAAAGTCAGTAGCTCACTCACAGAGCACCAAAGCTCTTTGCCATGCACTGTAGTTGTCTGAGTTGGCATTTGCCCTCAAGCCACTCAAAGCACATTTTTTTTGCTTTGTTTTAAGAAGTAGGGGGATCCCAAATAATGACAGCCCTTTGATAGAACATCCCACTGGCACCCAGAGCAGCCCTGTCTTGAGTGTCTCAGCCCTTCCATCCAATTCTGTAATTAAGAAAAATGTTACTTTGGCTGATTGGGAATGGAAACTGAACTACCATTCTGTTACCAGAAAGGCTCATCCAAGTTCATTCTCCAGGGCTGTCAAGCCAGCCACTTTAATAAACACAAAATTCAATTAAACCAACAGCTTACTCCTGAGGTTCTCTAAATCCTGCCTAAATCTGTCTTCCCTTTTGACACAGACCACTAAGAGATTGTGCACTGTTGCCATCAATACTGATCTTAATTTTTAATCATTTGTTTCCATTGGGTTTCTCCCACCTTGATTTTTATTTTCTGCATCTTTTCCAGCTAGCCAGTTTACTACCAGAAAAGCTCACCAAAATGGCAATCAATGGAAAGAAAAGCAACATTTTTGAGAATTTGCATTAGGAAGTCTGATTCAAAGCTCATTCCTAGAAGCTGCTCCACACAACCAGGCCCTTTCCCTGTACTAGTGAAGTCAAAATTGGTTACATAGGATGCAGACATAAGTGCCGCTCCCTGTTGTTCACTGTTGGGTCCCAGGGGCTGGGGGATCCATCTGCAATTGGGAGCTGCTGTGAGTTTGCAGCTGCTCTTCCCTATCCCCTTTCCTCTCCCCTCCCAGCACTGGCACTGTCTTCAAATGGGAGGTGGGGAAGGGAGCAAGGGAGGAGGGCTGGGCTGCCATAGCTGTCGTCAGAATGGGAGAGAAGGAAGGGAATGGAAGGAGTCTGGGGGTTTTCAGCTTGTGCTAGAGGGTGGGGCAGGTGGATTGGAGCCCCTCTGAGGTTGGGGGGATTCAATCCACCCACCTCACCCTCCAGCACTTTGAGTCTGATTTCATGTTGCAGATTCTCAAAAATGTTGCTTTTCTTTCCATTGATTCATGGATCCAGTCAGCCCACCCCACCAGGGAGCCACACGACTGGTCCCGCCCAGCACATGAGACAAGGAAAGTGGGGGGCACTCACCTGTCCCATTCTTCTGTGGGACAGGGACCCCTCAGTCCCTAGAGTGGCGCGGCGCCATCGGTGAGTCCTTCTGCGCCTGCGCAGTTTCAAAAGGGCCTGCCGACAGCAAAGCCACAGTTTGTCCCCAGCTCTGTTGAGAGATACATGGGCAGAAGCCCATCATGCCACCATTGAGCCCAGGGACCCCCAGGACCCCCCAGCAGGACCCCAACCCAGACCCCCAGAACAGCCAGAGATAGGTGGAGTCCACGGTAGGGAGGGAGGGACCCCAACCCAGACAGCTGTGGGGCAGCTGAGTGGGAGCTGAGTAGGGACATGCCCCCCTGGCTCCTGCTTGGCCCAGCCCCCCAGGTAGCCACGTGACCGGAGCCTCATGAACAGGCTACGCAAACAAATGTGCTTCTGGGCCCAGCACATGAGTTTAGGGTGGGAGTTTGCACAGGAGGGTGAGCGGGAGGGCCGCAGGCCCTGCCAGTGAACCCTAGGGAATTAGTCCCATCAGTAGCCAGACTACCAGTGGCACAGTGCAGATGGGCACCTGTCACACCCTGAGGGCCCCCTCAGAGTCTGCAGCCTCCCCCTCTGGCACCTCAGAGGTCTCCACCCAGATGAACCCCATGGTTCTGGGCTCTATGCAGAAGGAGCCCCTGGCTCTTGGCTGTGGGGGCTGCCTAGCACATTTCCAGGCACATGGGACCAGGAGCATGGCCACCTCCCCTTGCAAGGTTTGCTCCACTTTGGAGTCTCTGGGGTGCCAGATAGAGGAGCTCCAGGCCACAGTCCAGAGACTGCATGCCATCAGGGATGATGAGTGGGAGATAGACTACTACTGCCATGCCCTTCCCCGAGTCCTCCCTTGTCCTGGAGGCAGAGAGTAGACCAAGGTTGCCTTCCAGGACAAGGGAGGACTCGGGGATCTCCCATATTGTCCAGCCAGGGGGTTGAATCAAGGTGGTCAATGGCCCCAAGGCCCACCGCACCAAGGTCCCTGCCCCTCTGGAGCTTTGTAACAGGTATGAACCTCTTGCAGCCCCAGCAGAGCCTACAGAGCTGCCAGCTCCTGCAGGCAACGCGGGCTCACCCACCACTACTGTCACTGCTTTCCCTAAGGCCACTTGTAGGTGGTCGTTGTGGGAGACTCCCTCCTGAGGGGAACTAAGGGAGCAATCTGCCACCCTGACCCCTTAGCGTGGGAGGTCTACTGCTTCTCTGGAGCCCATATCCAAGACGTGGACGAGAGGATCCCCAAACTCATCCAGCCCCCCGACCACTACCCTATGCTCCTTATCCATGTGGGCACGAATGACATGGCTCGGAGCAATCTCAGCTGGGTCACGAGATGCTACAAGGCTTTGGGAGTGGAGCTTAAGGGGTTGGGGGCACAGGTGGTGTTTTTCTGGATCCTCCCAGTTTCAGACTATAGACTGAGGAGGGAGAGGACGATTGAGGTAGTTAACCAAAGACTGCGGTGCTGGTGTCATTGTGAAGGCTTCGGCTTCCACAATCACAGTCCGCTCTTTGGTGATAGAGGCAGTGGGAAAAGACAGCCTCCACCTCACTGCACTGGGGAGGAGGCTCTTCTCAGCCAGACTGGCTGACCTACTCGACCAGGCTTTAAACTAAGCCTGCTGGGGGATGGGAGGACTACCGCCACTGCAAGCCCACTGGGCAACCTTTGCACATCCAG
>NW_005842033.1:1852823-1859900 GCF_000455745.1 Alligator sinensis | reverse complement strand
GGAAGGCAAGGGCCCCCAGTGTAAGGACACTTACAAGCCTGTACACCAATGCCAGGAGCCTGGGGAATAAACAGGAGCAACTGGTCCTCCTGCTAAACAAGAATAACTACGAATTCATAGGAATAATGGAGACCTGGTGGGACTCCACCTATGACTGGGCCACAGGTATAGATGGCTATACTTTGTACAGGAGAAATCATATGGACAAAAGGAGTGGGGGTGTAGCACTCTAGATCAAGAAAAGCTACACATCCCTGCAAGCCAACATTGGCACCCACCGTGGATGACTGGAGACTCTCTGGGTTAAAATCCATGGTGAATATGGCACAGGGGACAGAATGGTGGGAGTCTACTACAGACCTCCTAGCCAGGACCAAGATCTCGGCCAGGAATTTGCCAGGGAACTGGCTGAGGCTGCACGCTCCCGGTTCATGGTTGTCATGGGAGACTTCAATAACCCAGACATCTCGTGGGAAGAGCACTTGGCCAAATCCGAATGGTCGCAAAGCTTCCTCATGTGCGTGGATGAGCTCCATCTGATTCAAGAAGTCTATGGACTGATGAGAGGCAAAGCACTGCTCGACCTGGTACGGGCAACAGGGGATAACTTAATCAGAGAACTAACAATCAAAGGGAAGCTGGGAGACAGCGACCATGAGCTGATCACCTTCACCATCTGCCATAAAGCTGGCAAGTCAGTCAGCAATGCACAAGTCCTTGACTTCAGAAAAGCTGACTTTGACAAGCTCAAGAGGCTTGTTGGCGAGGCCCTAAGGGACCACAACCTGAAGGGGAGGGGAGTGCAGGATGAGTGACTGCCCCTCAACGGAGTGATCCTGGAAGCATGAGCAATGTCTATCCCGTCTCGGAGGAAAGGCAGCAAAAGGGCACAGCAGCCCCCTTGGCTCTGCAGGGAACTAGTGGAACACCTCAAAGGAGGAGTATTCTGCACTGGTCCGGACCTGCAGGGAGTGAACCAGGGAAGCCAAGGCTGTGACTGAACTCCAACTGGCTTCACGTATCAAGGACAATAAAAAAGTCCTTCTTTGGATATGTGGGGACCCAGAGGAAAAGCAAGGGTAACACTGGACCCCTGCTAAACCATATGGGGCAACTGACAACAGACGTCCAGGAAAAAGCCAACCTGCTTAATGGGCATTTTGCATCAGTTTTTCACCAGCCCTCTGATCATGTGCTTTATGATATGACATAAGAACAGGCCTTATGATGAGAGGCTGAGAGCCATGGGACTTTTTCAGCCTGGAAAAGCGCAAGCTCAGGGGGAACCTGGCTATAAGTACATAAGGGGTATACAATAGGATCTAGGGGAATGCCTATTCACCAGAGTGCCCCAAGGAATGACAAGGTCAAACGGTCACAAACTCCTCCAAGACCATTTCAGACTGGACATAAGGAAGAACTTCTTTACTGTCCAAGCCCCCAAGGCCTGAAACAGACTGCCACCAGATGTGGTGCAAGCACCTACTCTGGACTCCTTTAAGAGACATTTGGATGTTTATCTTGCTGGGATCCTTTGACCCCAGCTGACTTCCTGCCCCTGGGGCAAGGGGCTGGACTCAACGATCTTCCGAGGTCACTTCCAGCCCTAATGTCTATGAAATCTATGAAATCTATGAACCCCTACTCCTGGCACATGCTGACACAAGTTAATGAAGACACTCCACTTTAGAGTGCCTTCATCTAAACCCTCATGTAATGAGGGGTCAGATTGTCACAGGATCAATGAACTTCTGTAGGGGCATGGCTGTAAAGTGCTTTCAAGCGGCCAACTGCATGACAAACATAACTTCTGTCTGCACCCATAGTTACACTTTTCCAGTCAGTTTGACCATGCCCCATCAGATTTTTGCATCCTGTACAAGGTATGCCCTCCTCCAACACCAGCAGGGTGCTTCTCAGCAGGACATGCCTTCCTTCCCTACAGAGAGAAATTCATTCAGCGTCAGCAAGTACCTTCAGAGCAATCACTGTACTCAGACGCACTGTGCTTCTCTCCATGCACTACCTTCTGAACCAGAAGCAGTGCAGTGTATGGGGCTGCAGGCACACGAATTCATGCTGCATGAATGTGACCATACTGCTTCTAATTTGGGAATTAGTGTATTTATATCCCAAATGGTCTTGCACCATCCACGCCATCCTCAGTACGTCTCTGCAATCCAAGAGTAGGGGCACATTGGCAGAACAGTTAATGAAGTTTGTTGTGGCTCCAGGGGTTTGAGATTTGAGATTTACTTACGTGCAGAAGACTGCTTGCAGCTGGCCCAGCTGTGAGCAGCTACTTTCTCAACAGGCCAGGGAGCCAAAAGCAGCTGGATATGATACTAGCCCCAACTTTCTTTGTGTACCAGCAGCCACAAACAGTGACATGCCTTAACTGTGGTAGCCCAAAGACCTGCCTAGGCTTGAAACAGACGTTGGAATGCGGGAAAAGAAATAAACTGTGCAGCCTGTGCATTTCAGATCATGAACAGCACAACTTTCTAATATTTAGCATTTACAAACAACTTACAAGAATTATTCAGTAATTTCCAGTAACAGGGGAATTTGAAAAAACAGTCATCTGTTTTAGAATAATTTGTGAAAAGAGGCAAAATTTGTTGAATAAATTATTTGTTATGAATTATTCACCCACCTCTATTTCCAGCCATCGAACCTCATTTCTACTGATTCTTTCTCCCAGACCTTAAAAGCGAGGAATATGCAACTTTCATGTGTTCAAAAGCTGGCAGAACACAAAACTGTATAAATAATACAAACTCAGTTCACCTTTTCTTCTGTTCTCAGTGACTTTTTAAATTTTTCTTCCAATATTTTTCTAACTTTCACTTATTTTGGTTCAGCCAAGGTGAAATTCCTGACCCCATCCTGAGTATATGTTCTTTGTATACAAAGTGGTATTCAGGGGTTCAAGGAATACTAATAAATAATACAAATAAGAGTAATCCAAAGTTTACGCTATATACCATTTTCATTTGCAGATCTTAAAGCACTTTACAAATATAGGCAATATCATAAGCTCAGTCTACAGGTGGGGAACTAAAGTATGATGGCGAATAAGTAACTCTCCCATTGACTTCTGTTGGACCAAAGTTTCACTTAGAGTTTTTAACTGACTTGCAAGAGGTTACCAAGTAGGTCACTGATAGAGTCAATAAAGCTCCCATCTCGCAATGCACAAACAAGTGTTCTTTTCACTGGACTATGTTACTTCCTCAAACCAATGGAGATGGTACAGAGCACCAGTTCAGCACCTCCTTCCAGTGGCATAAATTGGGGGTGTGGGAAAGTGGGGCACCAGCTCCCAGTGCCAATTTAATGGAGGCACCAGAATGGTGGTCCCTCTCACCCCTGAGAGTCCATGCTGTGGCAACAGCAAGACACCTGCACTGCTGCTCTTGAAGCAGCCAGACACAGGGACACTGAATTGCTGGTCCCAGGCAGCCAGGGCTGCGTCACGTTGCTAGGGGGCTCTGCCACTCAGTAGTGGGCTATGAATGCCAAGATAGTTGCTGCTGTTGCTCCTTCAGGGGAATTGTACACCATGCGGGGTGGTGGTGTGTGGGGGACCCACCCTCCAAAGCAGTCTTATCCCCACCCACAGTCCCTCCACCTCTACAGTCCCCCTGCAACCACACACAGCCCCCCCACCCCCACACACAATCCCCCCCTACCCATATAGTTCCCACCACATCCCTTGACCCACAATGCCCCCTCTCCTACACCCCCATGTCCTTGCTTACCTAGGACAGCACTTGGGTCCGTGTCACTGCTGCAGCCTTGCCCTGCTCCTATTTGCCCCAGCATGCTGAGGGAGCATGATGGGGCAGCAGGGGCACAAAGCAGCCATAGAGATACTGCCCAGGTGCCAGAGTGTCTCTCTGGAGGCTCAGCCTCCAGGTGCCTCCTGGAGTGTGCCCTGAGTTGCTTTCTTTCAGCGGGTTTTCTTTTCGATACCAGGATTTCCCAGTATCAAAATTAGAGTCCGTGCTGCAAATAAGCAATTTTTCATTCCAGTGTGCCTCTTGCTGTGTCTCCAACTGCTTTGAGATGCCACAACAGATACATGTTCACTCACCCTAAGATAGCATTTTTATTAACTACACAAGTACTAAGCTTAGACTGAATCTGGGCATATCTAGTTCAAAGACGGCACGCTCATTATTAACATACATCCTTCCTTCACTAACCATATATCACATCACCTACACATTCAGGCCTATACTGGTAGGTTAATACCTTTTGTTTGTACTTCTAGAACCTAAATTCTGGGTTTTGTGTTTGATCTACAAGAGGAGAAAATCATCTTAGTCCTTGACCAATGGAAGTTGAATTGACTTAAGTCGCACACCTGCAAGTACTCAATTTTATATGCTTAGGTAGTCCCATTCAAGTCAATGGGGATACTCATGCATTCAGTTAAGTGCATATGTGTTTGTGAGATCAGGCCCTTACATGGCTCTGATATTATCTTAGCTGTTTCAAAGTAAGCATGGAATCATAAAATTCAGTTCTTGGCAGGCAAGAAAAGGGGTGACAAGTATCCAAGCAATTAGATTTAAAATGTACTTTCTCATTTTCATGCTAAAAATTACAAATAAGCACAAACAGTAATATTTTGTTGTTTGCTTATCATCTTAACATGTATTTTATTCTGTACAAAAGCTTTTTCAGTTCACCTTTTAGAAATCTTCTCTTGATTCCATTTCCTCTTCTAATTACAATCCCATTTCCTTAGTAGGTCCTTGAAAAAAAAGCATCCCCTATGCCTCTAATCATCTCTCCAGTTATAATCTTCAAAATTGTGTTCCATCCAGTTTTCAATTTGGCACAGCCCAAAGACTGATCTCCATGTGGTTAACAACCTTTTATTTTCTGCCAGTTAGGGCTCTCTTCTTTTTGCTTCTCGTCTTTTTGAACTTTTGTGCTACATTTGATGCTACTAACTATATCCTTCTTGAGCACACTTTTGATATTCCAGGTATTTTCTGATCTTAGTTTCTTTATTTGCCCCCCAGCTGTGTAGGTTTTTAGTTGTTCCATCCTAAAAGCCAGCTTTTTTCCTCTTCTGATCCAAATCAGTTGGCATAAATCATCATAGCAACTCTGAAGCTAACAGAGCTACACTGATTTAGACCAGCTGAGGTTCTGGCCCCCATTAGTTCAATAGCCTTTGGTTCAGGCTCTTATTGCTAGATCCACAGAAGCACGTAAGCTACTCTGGATGCATCTACATGTGAAATTAATGTAACGCAATAAACTCCAGAGCTGTTTGCACTGAATTAACTGCTCCTGGGTGCAGCTTCTACATGTGTGCCCAGGACTGCAGCAGTTTGAGCCACGGTGGAGCATCCATGGGCTGGCAGGAAGCACGGGAGGTCAGGCCTTGGCTCCGGGTGTCAGTGGTGGGTGGCAGATGGGCTGCGTGGAGCATAAAGGTGCAGAACCTGCAGAGCTGTATGGCTAGGTGGCAGGCAGTCCCTGCACTTTGTATCACAGCCAGCCCCTGTCACCATCTACATGGGTGTTTCAGAGCAGTTACTTACTCTGCTGTAGGATAGTACTGTCACTGACAGGGTTATCTTATAGCAGAGTTAATTAATTTACTGTGCCCTAATACCAGTACATGTGTAGACTATGATGCTTTACTGCAGACCTAATTAGTCAACTCCACAGTAAAGTGCACATATAAATGCACCCTCTGGGTATGTCCCCATGATTGTGCACTTGTATTTTCAACTGCTAGTTGTCCCTGGGGAATACCTGGGCACGCGTGCTCTGGCATGCAGCAATTTACCCTGGGTGGGGTAGGGAAGGCTGGGCCCAGCACCTGGGCTGGCCCCAGCAGCCTTACCTGGGATCCTGGGGGCCTCTGGCACAGCAGCGGTAGCAATCTGGGCACGTGGAGCCTGGCCAGTGGCCAGTGTGTGGCTCCGGCTGGCCAGGTTCCAGTTTTGGGCAGCTCATGCTGCTGCTAAGCACCACGTTGCTTTTTTTTTCTCCATGCTTTTTTAGGATACCAGGATTTCCAATTTTACTGGGCAAATCAATTCACGTGCACCGTGTACATTTTGTGGCACTTCAAAAGCCTTTGTGACACTGCAAAGCACACATTTCTACTTGTAGGGACGTGGCCTCTAAGTCCAAAATTTGATACAATGAAAGAGGAGTTGGGTAGCATTTCTTTGTGGAAGGAGAAAGGCTGAAGTTTAAATGGGGAGCAGCTGCCAATACAGCTGCCACAGTGGAGGTCAACCTTCTCCACAGACATCTTCCTAGACTATAGAAACTATAGAGAGGGCTCTCCATGAATTTGTGTATGTATACATGTAGGGAGCAATGGGTGAGGGACAGAACAAATCCTCTACTTTCTGGCTCCAGAGATTGTGAGGGCAGAAGTAGATAGGGGGATAGAAGCCCTTGTGAAGTGTCTCCAATAGAGTTGTGTTACTAGGGAACTGGATCAAGACAGCAAGTATCAGCAAGTCAGCCAGTAGTGTGCCCTTAACCTCGGCCTCCCATAGATCCACTGGCTTTGAAGGCAGGTCCAGAAGGTTATTCTATATGGAGAAAAAAATGTCTCGTCTCCAAAAGAATGGACACGTTTGTGAGCAGACACATAGGCTGCATCCCCATGAGCAGGAACATGCAGGTTGCAACTCCTCAAAACCTTCTGAAGTGCCATGAAATGCATCCGGCACTCATGAATCTGTTCACCATGCTGCATATATACAGAGCAGCAGCAAAATTAGATATAAGGAAATTCCGGTATCTAAAAAAATGCAGCAGAAAAAAGTGGGGTTGTGCATGTGGCTGCAGTGTGCACTGCCAGAAATCATAGCCTGGCTGGCCAGAGCCACTCTCTGGCTGCTAACCAGGCTCCATGCACCTGGATTGGCACTGCTGCTGCCCCAGGAGGCTCCCAGGACCCCAGCCTCCCTGCCCCACCTGGGGCAATTTGCCATGCACCAAAGCATGCATGCAGGGGCGAGCCCAGGGAGAACTAGCAGTGCCACAAATATGTGCCAATGCCAATGCTATCTGTCCCTGGGGAAA
>NW_005842033.1:1849982-1852792 GCF_000455745.1 Alligator sinensis | reverse complement strand
CTGCTCATGGGGACATACCCTTAGAGTCTTTTTCCTCAAGTTCTCCTATCAAAGTGTCAAGACTTGCAGGGGGTTTTGGAGGGAGGCAGGGGGAAGGGTGGAGTTTTTTTAGAAATACTGAACATAGGGAAACAACTAATGATATTTCACCTGCCAGTAAAAGAACCCCCAAAAAACCTCACTGATGTAAAATTTTGTAGCACTGTCATATTCAGTACTTGCTTCAAATGCAATTTGCATTAAGTGTCAATGGCAGCTTATTGAGTAGGACAACTGAATCAAATCTGAAATAGAAAGCTGTGTTGACGATCAGACATATACATGCACAAAGGGAAGAGTTTTGTCCTTCCTGTTTTGAAACTAAAGTCTAGAGTCTGTAGGACACATCACAGTGCAAAACAAAGTGCTAAACACATACATTTCCTATATTCATATATTTTTCAACAGCAAGGATTAGGAAGCATTTCTACTTCCTTTCTTCTCTCGTTATGCCTTTTTGATTTTCAGGTTTAGGTAATTTCTTGGGGCTCTTCATGAATTGTTTGTTATTTTTGTAAGGTTATGTTCTACGTCTGAGGGGAACAAGGAAGATAAGTATATGAAGTGGAGTTAAGTGTTATTCACCATAATATCTGTTGCTTTGTCAGAGTTTTGTGATATTTTTATAGCACATCTGGGCAGAAAAATTGAGAAACAGCAGGTACTGTTACTGTTGCAGCATTTGCTTAGATGAAGACCTACTTGCAGATGATTCCAGGAACAGTAATAAAAACTACAAGGGCTTATGGATGAATAGACATGCACACGCACACACATGCATGCACACACTTCTACACAAAGGTCCAATTCTGCAAAAAGGCACGTGGGCAACTTTGCTCATGTGAGAAGTTCCACTGAAATCAGTGGGATAGGCATATGGAAAATTACTCACACCTGTACATTTTGATCGGACTGGGGATTAATATTACATCTAACCCCCAAAATGTTGTATCAGTCACAAAATTTCATATCAGCATGACAACTCTTAAGGGCATAATGAAGAAAAAAAATGAAACTGAAAATGATGCCAAACAAAAGATTCAAATTACACATTCTGTAGCACATTGTCCCTGAAACTTGCCCTTGTCTTTTTCCTACTTCCCATACCTGTTTACAGAGGCTACAGCAAGTATGATATAGTCTAACTAGAATGTATTCATTTGTATGACATGTGTAGATGTGTGTGCGTGTGTGTTTGTGTGTGTATATGTATGTATATATGTGTATGATGTTTATATATATTACATAAATACATCAGGTTCAATGAACAAAGAGTTCAGCTTTTCTTTGGAAGCACTGGATGTTTCTTTTCTGCATGGAAACAAAAGTCTGTTTTACTTTTTAAAATACCACAACATTTCCACATATTTTAGAAGGTTTCAATAGACATGTATAAATTGCAATCCAACTGTAGCATAACATATCTATTGTAAAAATCATGTAGACAATGCTCACATAAAATCCTGTGGGCTTTTTTTTTATTACTGAATCTTAGAAAAAAAAGCATAAAGTCTTAAGGCAAAGACAGCCATTGGTTAAATTATTAAAATACCTTTTCATGTTTTGCTTCTACCATATAGATTGTTTTGATGTGCTTTCAAGTCAAGAGTGATTCAGAGCTGAGACTCCTGTCTATCTTACCCAGTGGTGAAGTGAGGTTTTAAAACCCACATGAAAGAAGAACTAAACCCATTGATTTAAAAACCTAGTATTGATGATTGCCCATATTTTCTAGATAGAAGAGGTGTACATAGTTGTTGTGACTCTTCCACAACCCACAACATGCAAACACTTCCTTTTCTCTTTTCTTTCTCTATTATTTTACCCAGACTGTCACTTCTGTTAAACTGCTCACTGTGAAAGTTAAGTTGCCTCTAGAGATCCCTCTAGACCACTGCCTTCCACAAGTTTCCCAAAGATAAAAAGAAAGTTATAGGTACAGATTACTAATGTCTTCCCATCTCACAACACTTGTACCAAAACACAAAAGACCACCTGGGTTGCTTTTAGTTATGTCCTTGCCATTTCTCAAGGACCTCTCTGGATTTCAGTTCAGCATAGATCTGTGTAACAATCCTCAACATGTCCCTCAAAAGAGCTGTGCTCTTTCTTCACTGGGGTATTTTTAATGCCTTTTTTCAAGTCCTAGATTGATTTCCCAACTCCTTATGTTTATTTCTTCAAATCTGCTTTCCCCAAATTTCCTGGTGACTGCTTCTCTGTAGGGGTCTGATCATGCTCCAGCTAATGTCAGTAGGAATTTTACCACTCAGATCAAGAAGAGCTGGACTGAGTCATGAGGTTTTTAATGCAACATATAAGCCGGACCTTGCAAACACACATTATCAATGAACATAGTTGCAATGGTAAGTGCTGTCCAGTACTGCCTGAAATACCAGGTTCTATGTTTGCTTTTTAATAAAACCTGAATGTCCATTTGACCTACTTTGAAATCCCGGAAAATGCAGCTTGCAGGACTAGTTTTATTCTCAGCTCTACATTTTATGTGAGTTATCTTTTTAGTCTTGTCAGAATGGAAGAGGAGGTTGTGTTTCTGGAAAAAGAATGAGCAAAAGGAGTGCCTTTTTCTTGTTCCAAAATAAGCTACCCCTCTACAAAAGAAAAGGGGAGTAGGGAAGCAAACCATACAAAAAACATTCAAATTAAGTCCCAAACTATAAAAAATGCCCACAGATGTAATGAAAATTGTATAAATTTAAATTCATTTTAAAAATGAAGACATATGTAATAATATAATCCCTGTTCAGCAG
>NW_005842033.1:1846036-1849954 GCF_000455745.1 Alligator sinensis | reverse complement strand
AATATATATAAGAATATTATATATAAAGATTATACATACACACACATGTATACACACTTATCTTATCTTATCTTATCTTATCTCCTTTTGCAATAACAAGTGAATTAAAAGGAACATGGTGTAGGAACACACACACCATGTTCCTTTTAATTATCACTTGTTATTGCAAAAGGATATATCATATTATAATACAAAAATACTATAATGCTGTGTGTAGAAAATAGATAAGAGATATACATACATACATATATATATATATTAGATATCCTTCTGAAATAACAAGTGATAAATAAAAAAGAACATGGAAACATGAGAAACAAAGCTATTTCACTAATGATAGAATATGAAAGGAGTAAATAATACCACATTCTGTTTTAGGGTTTTAATTTATTTTTCTTTTAATTGTTTTCCTCTACTAAACCACAAACCAGAGGAAAACTATTCAGGTAAGATAATGAAACAGGTCTAAGATCCTATGATCACTTTGCAGGATCATCAGTCTGTGACACACAGTGCATTGCAAACATATAATAGTAACAACGATTTCCAGCAGGGTATACTTCAAATAAGTAGAAAAATATTTAGAGCTCTGAGCAACTACAGTTGTGGGAGTTTTCAGAGGTTCGTATGGGAAAGGCTCCAAGGGAAGGCTCTGGATGAAGGCAGAGACTCAAATTTTTTGATCCTGTTAAGCTCCTGAGCAAACCTGTTGGTCTTGTTTTGTGAAAAAAATAAGTTATTATTTAGCCTACTCTCATGTCATATCCTGGTGATTCTTTCTCTATACTTCTGCTGAAGATAGTACAACATACTTCTAGGAGTCACCTGGCAGATTCTTTAGTTTGCCAGTAAACAAATGATACTTTTCATACTATACAGACAAACACATTGTGCTCCTTCTTTCAAAACAGCTTTTTTTAACAACTGGAATCAATTGTTGCTGGAAACCTCGGCCTCAGAAAGAATAGAGGAGAGGTCCATCATACAACTGGGAATTCCCAAGAGATGTAGGAAGACAATCCCTCTCTAACCCTGCTTCATCCACTCTCCCTATCAGCCAGTTCTAGTGACCATGCTTGCCTTCTCGGGGGCATCTGGAATGTCATTGCTCCCAAAAAAGGGGCAGGAAGGAAGTCTCCCTCTTCTCTTCCCCCTAGAGCAGTCATTCCCAAAGGTTGAGCTGCAGCACACTAGTATGCCACAACAGTGCTGGAAGTGTGCTACATAAAATAAGTTGGATGGTGTCCCACATGACTGGATGGGTCCCCAGCTGGGCCAGTACCACACGCAAGATTGTGCCTATGGACCGGATCTGACCCACGGACCTGCGAGTGAAGTGTACTACCATTTTCCCCCTGGCACCAAGGTTTGGAAAACCCTGCTTTAGAGAAAGTCAGACAAAACTGTGCCTCTGGTATTTTACTTTTACCAACATCTTAAAAGTAAGTTAGTGACTCATTTAGTATGCCATGCATACTTACAATACTCCTTTGTTGGGCACATATTCCTCCCAATATACAGATACAGCTCCCAGTAACACCAGCGGGAGTTGCAGTACATGTGCTAATTAAGGTGGCAGATCAATCCTATTTCCTTCTGTCTCCATTATGACAGTGCTAAAGATACCAGTATAGGTATACGGGAAGAAATGCTCGTCTTTCTGTATCCTCTATGGCATGGAAGTTGAAGCGCATCTCCACTTGCAGCATCCACCTATGATAGCTTACTGCCCCAAACCCTTGAAGATGAAGCTCATCATTTCGCTTCCAGTTTTCATAATTCCAAAGAAAAGCCCTTGGTATTTCCAGCTAAACAAAAGTAACTAAAATAAATTGTAATCAATTTACTCCCTGCTTGGTAAAAATAGCAGGTCAGAGTCTGTCTTCTGTTAAACCAGGGGCAGGCAATGATTTCACCTGGAGAGCCACTTAACACGTTTTGGTGAGCTGTCAAGGGCCACAAGGGTAGCCCTGCCCCTTTACTGGTGCCCTGCCCACTGGTTGCCAGCTTGAGACCAGAAGTCCCACCCCCTAAACCCTAACCTTTGCCACCTTAAGTCCCTCTCCTTACTCCCAGAAATACTCTTTTTGGGAAGGATGTTTGCCATCCAGGAACCAAAAAAACCCCAAATTATATACTAAAAATCAATCATTGACAATAACATTTTAATTTTATTTAAAAAAATATTTTTGTCCTGATTTGTGTGTGTGTGTGTGGTGTATATAGGGGTGATTGCATAATAATTCAAAATGAAGTCTTACTCTTGTATATTATTGGGGGTGTACAGAGGCACGGGGGTATGGGTGGGTGGGCATGGGGTTTGTTGGGGACTGTGGTTGTGTGTGTGGATGTGTGTGTATATGGGGCATGGGGAGGGTGTGTGGGTATGTGTGGATGTGGGTGGGTTGGTGGGTATGAGTGTTTGTGGGGGATGTGTGAACATGTGTGGGGGTGGGTAAGGAGTTTGTGGGGGGATGTGGGGTGTGTGGAGGGGTGGGTGACTGGGTGTGTGTGTGGGGAGGTGGGTGTGGGGTGGGGGTGGTGGGCCATGGGTGGGTGTGTGTGGTGGGTTGTGTGTGGGGTTTGTGGGGGAAGGTTTGTGGGTATGGTGGGGTGTGCATGGGAGCCCCCTGTGCATGCCCCCCTGAGCTGGTCAGCACCTGCCCCAACCCCATAACAACCCAGAGCTCATGCTCCTCTGGCACCTCCCCAACACCACCACCATGTACAGCCCCTGCGCTGCCCCATGTCTGCTTTGGATTCACCCCCACAGGAGCAGATCAGCCAGAAACTACACACACAGCCCCGACCCTAGCCCAACCTGCACCTGCCCCGCACTGTACCACCCGCCCATGGCACATCCTGCGTCCCCCTGGGTATGCAGCAGGGTTGGGGCAGCTCTACAGCTAAACTGCTTTTCTAGGTAGTCCAGGTGGTGGTGACTTCTTCTGGCTGCCACCAACACTGGCCCTAGCTTACTGGTACTGATGGGGACCCACACACAGCCCCTATCCGGCCTGCCCTGTACCTGCTCTGGACTTGCCCATGAAGGCTCAGCAGTGGCTGACACAAGCTGCCAGGCAGAAACTGTTGCTTAGTGTGGGCGAAAAGCAGTCCCTCCATCTCATTGATGCCAGGCCCTTCCTGCTACAGCCACCCAGAGCCCATGCTGGGCTGCCCTGTAGCTGCTCTGCTCTGCTACTGCTGCCCCACTGGGCAGCCCAGAGGCAGCGGTGATAGCAGCAGAGATGCAGGGTAGCCTGGTTCAGGCTCCAGGTAACTGCAACAGGAATGGCCCAGCAGCAGTGAGAGGGCACTTTTCTCCCACACTGAGCAACAGTTTCTGCCCAGCAGCTACCGCTGCTGCCATTACTGAGCCTGGGTGAGTGAATCTGGAGCTGGTGCAGGGTAGGCTGGGTCAGGGCTGTGTGTGAGTTCCCACCGGTACTGCAGGGCTGGGGCCCGTGGCAGCAGCAGCCAGAAGGAACCACTGCCACCTGGGCTGCCTAGAAAGGCAGTCTAGCCACAGAGCCTCCCCAGCCCCACTGTGTACCCAGGGGGCAGCAGGATGTGCCACAGCTGGATGGTGCCTGGGCCAGGTGGAACCGAGGTACCCAACACAGGCCAGACAAAGACCCTTGCCTGGCTGAATCCAGCCCATGGGCTGTATTTTGCCCGCCCTGTGTCAAACCCATGCAATCCTATTTACAGAAAATAAAATGTGACTTAAAAATGATAAAATAGAGCAGTTTAAGGTCAAGAGTTGTTTTGTTGTATAAGCTGTTAATAAATTAACTCTGGAACAGAGAATCCCCTCCCTTCCTCCTTTCAGGTCTAGCCAAGTTCTGTTTTGATTAAAAGGATGGATGGTGAAAGAAAGGGGAAAAAAGAAACAATGAACATTATCGGACACAGCAG
>NW_005842033.1:1840267-1846007 GCF_000455745.1 Alligator sinensis | reverse complement strand
AGCAGGAATTACAGAGCATAAAGTTATGAAGTTCTGATGCAGTGATGGATGCAAGCAGCCTCAACCACCAGTGAAGAGAAAACCATTACTCCTTTACACAGGAGTGACCAATTCCTGATTTATTTTTATTTTCACTGAGAGTGAGGTAAGAGGCTTGAAACAGTGACATAGGCACTCCATGGCCCTACACCAGAGTCAAGGTCCTGTGATCAAGGACCAGCTTGACACCGACTCTCCCCACATGTGTTCTAGCCACTGTCAAGCATTGAAAGCCCCACAGAGGCTCATCAACTCCTGCACCCACAGCTTCCAGGCCCTAGGTAGTACTGGCTGTGCTGGCCACTTGTCCTCTTCCAGGCTGGGCTCTGGGCCCCTGTGGAGCCTGGCTTCCAGCTCTTACTCTGGCCAGAGGAATGGGCCCATGGAGAGCACAATTCTCACTGGTTGCTGATCCCATCTCAGGAGTGGGGGCATAGCGAAGCACACTATTGGCCCGCAGGCTCACCACTTCTGCTCAAGGCTGCCTGGGAGTCCATTGCCTCGGGAGCATGCTGGCGGTTGTCACCCCAGTAAGTGCAGGGCTCAGCTGGGACGCTGCTACAGAATTCTATTTCCAAGCTCACATCCACGCAGTTGTTTCAGAACTGGGCAAAATGTATTTTCCATCTGTAGTACAATCTCAAGGATGTTGAACATCCAACTTCCAAAAAATCTATACCCAAGGAGACATTTCTTTAGAGACTCAGACATGAATGACACTGAGTTCTCAATCTCCAGCCTAGAACTAAGGAACTAAGGAATATAGTGTAACACATAAAATATGTCATCTGACTGTGCCAACTGTAGGCTGAAATAAGCAGGTGTAACCCCTTGCTGATTTTATGGCAGGACTGTATTTTTTGTCCATAGGATATCATGTTTTGCCCATAAAATACTGGGATATTCAAGTTGTATATGCACACTGATGTGCCAAACTGGTGAATATTATTCTACTCTCACATAATACCTATCTTCCTATCAACTTACGACATTTAGAACGTGAAATTTTTTAAAATTTTATTAGAAATCTAATTCTCTATTAAACTTTAGCTGCTTTAACATTACATTTTAGTGGTTTTCTAAAATGGGGATTAAAAGAGAGCTACTCAGCTCATCAGGGTGCTTATACAGAAGGAGTTTCACACTGATGTAGATTGCAGCATTCTATCCATTTGCCAGTATCCACACGAGGAAAGGGCCGCTTAAAGACTCAGCCTAGATGTTTCTTACTATCTTGAGTCAGGGGCTAACAAAAAGGCTCTGTTTGTTTGTTATTGATTTAGCTAACAATAGATAAAGCATTGAATGTATTATGATAGTCAGATAACAAATTAAATAGACCAATATGTGTGATATTTTTATAAAGGTCTTTTTAAAGATTAATTAATTTAAAAATGATGTGCCTGCTGTTTGTTTTTGCATTCTAAGACCACATATATGAGTTTAGTGGCATGACACTGTACGTTTAGCACTGAAATAATCTCTGAGTCCAATGTTTTCTGTAAAGTAGTATTGTAATAATAGGCCAGACTCAATGTAGTTGTATCAGGTATGATCTTATATCCATGTGTGTCAAATAATATTTTCCAGTAACCAGTCAGGTATATATCCATACATACAAGCAGAAGCCCAGATATAGGTTTATATACCATCTTTTCACCACTGGAAACTCTCTCTACTAACTTGTTCCCTCTCTGCCCTAAAACCTCAAAGAAAAGTGAACTGCACAGATTGGATCCACAAGTTACTTGAGCAGGCAAGGAAATGAAACCATTCTGCTTTCCACAGACAAATTAATGCATTAATTGTTTCTATGAGTTCAGCTCAATATAGACACTAAGGACTCTGCATTCCTCCCTCCATACAAGCACCCTGTGCACATCCTTCCATCCCTGTTTAGTGATTCCCTACAAATCTCCTTGCCCCACTTGCTAACACCTAGGACTCCCACTTCTCTCTATACCAGGATCCCATATGCTCCACGTCTAAGCTCCCCATTCTCCTAACCCCCCTTCTCCTTTTCCTGAGAAGTGTACATGGAGGAAACTATATAAAGTGAGCCTTACTGAGGTACCAGCAATTTAGGGTTATGCTTAGGATGAAATGATCAGGACCCATGGTTTCCCTGGAAGAGGCAGACTGTCTCTTTGATAGCTAGCAATATAAAAGGGGTACAAGTCAGCAGGCCCGGATGACCTCCATCCACGGCTGCTGAAAGAATTGGCCAGTGTCATAGCTGAGCCACTGGCACAGCTGTTTGAACACTCATGGTGCTCCGGCCAGGTCCCTGAGGACTGGAGAAGGGCCAAGGTTGTGCCCATTTTCAAGAAAGGGAGAAGGGATGAGCCGGGTAACTTCAGGCCAGTCAGTCTTACCTCTATCCCTGGGAAAATGCTAGAGAAAATAATCAAAGAACACATTTGTGCAGGCCCAGCAGGAGAAACGATGCTGAGGGGAAACCAGCATGGGTTTGTCACAGGTAGATCCTGCCTGACAAACCTTGTAGCCTTTTATGATCAGGTCACACACTGCCTGGAAGCAGGAGCTGAGGCTGATGTCATCTTCCTGGACTTTAGGAAGGCCTTCGACACAGTCTCGCACCCTATCCTCATTGGGAAGCTAGCAGACTGCGGAGTGGATTCCTACACGGTCAGGTGGGTGGCCAACTGGCTTAGGGACCGCACCCAGAGAGTGGTGGTGGATGGTTCCTTCTTGGCCTGGAGGGAGGTGGGCAGTGGGGTCCCGCCGGGTTCGGTCCTCGGAACGATATTATTTAATATCTTCATCAGTGATTGGACAAGGGCGTGGAGAGCACCCTCTCCAAGTTCGCGGATGATACCAAGTTATGGGGCAAAGTTAGTACACCAGAGAGCAGGGAGCAGATTCAGGCCGACCTGGACAGGTTGGACCAATGGGCAGAGAGAAATAGAATGCAATTTAATATAGATAAATGTAAGGTTCTCCAACTGGGAAGGAGGAACCCCCAGCACACCTATAGGTTGGGGAGTGTCCTTCTCAGCAACTCGGAGGCAGAGAGGGATCTTGGAGTCATAATTGACTCCAAGATGAACATGAGCCGGCAGTGTAACGAGGCCATCAACAAGGCCAATCGCACCTTGTTGTGCATTAGCAGGTGCATGACTAATAGATCAAAGGAGGTGATGCTCCCCCTTTATGTGGCACTGGTCAGGCTGTAGTTGGACTACTGTGTCCAGTTTTGGGCACCACACTTCAAGAGGGATGCGGAGAATCTGGAGAGGGTCCAGAGGAGAGCCACTCACATGATTAGTGGCCTTCGGGAAATTCCCTACGGGGGGAGGTTGAGAGAGCTGAATCTCTTCAGCCTTCACAAGAGACAGCTGAGGGGAGATCTTGTGGCCGCCTATAAATTTATTAGGGGAGGTCAACGGGGAATAGGGGAAGCGTGGTTTACTAGGGCGCCCCAGGGAGTGACTAGGAATAGTGGGTGTAAACTAGTTGAGAGTGGATTTAGGTTAGATATTAGGAAGAAATTTTTCACAGTAAGAGTGGCCAGGATCTGGAATGGGCTCCCAACAGAGGCTATCACCTATCTTGGAGGTCTTCAAGAAGAGGCTAGATAGTCACCTGGCTGGGGTCATCTGACCTCGGTCCTCTTTCCTGCCAGGGGCAGGGGGTCGGACACGATGATCCATTGTGGTCCCTTCCGACTCTACAATCTATGAATCTATGAATCTATGAAAATCTATGCAACATCCTGTAATATATTACATCCCACAAGCCATCAGGGATATAGTTTGGTGGCTCCTGCACAGCACAGGCATGTGCCTGGCACATTTTATAGACTTGACTGACACGTACACCTCCTGTAGTCAGAGAGAGACCCTGGTACATATCTACCTCAGCCCCTCCACTCCTTCTTCAGGAACCTCTTATTAAGGTTCTTGCTGCACTTTTCCCCACATCTTTTATTTTAAGCACACATCATCCATGGCCCCATTAAGTCACAAGACCTTCTAGTCAACCTCCTCCTGGCTGGATAAGCTCTCCATCTACCAGATCACAAAGGAGTCTCTGGCCAAGGGGAATCCATGGCCTATCTTCCTCTCACTGATCTGTGTATGTCTGAGCAGAGTTTCACTAGACAACATCCACAGGCTTCTGAGATACATTCAGTGTATTGATGTTCTCTGTGCAGTGTCCCCCCTTAGAACTGTAGTTATTAACCTATGACTGTAAAAAATGGGCATTCCAGGACTGGCCAAATCACTGGCCCGCCCACTTGTCTCTGAGCTAACCGCCCACCTACTTCACCTGCCACACCTTTGATGATACAATTAAATGATGATAACAAGGTGGGAGGCTACCCATTTACTTGCCCTGATGCCAAGGGCTAATATATATGGATCTGACCTATCCTATACTGTGTCCCATGCCTCGCAGATGGTATATAAATATTGTCCCTGTGATGAGTTCTTGGCTTAACTTAGCCTCCTGTTGTCACTGGGCCCCTGGCCCCTGTCGTGGTACCCTCTCTGGCACTGGGCTCTCTGCACCCCTGTAGCTGCACCCCTCTGGTGCCAGGCTCGCTGTGCCCCTGTAGCTGCGCCACTCTGACACTGGATACTGCACCCCTGTAGGTAACAGGGAACACCCTGTGCTTTGTTACAAGGACCTGCACTCCTTCTCCTGGGATTTCTTTTTCTTTGTCACAAGTACTCAGTTTTTATGTAGTTAGTGGCTCTAACACTCTAACAGCTGAGGGACAGGCTTGTAGTTTCCTGATGAGCTGAGGCCCACCGCACCTACATAAGAAATAGGACTATAATATGTAAAAATATACTAGTCCCTATATGTTGTCAAAGAAAACCAAGACACTGTGACAGGGGGCAGCTCTCGGGGCCAAATCTCCTGCCGGCCCACCCATCTGTCTTTATGGGGCAGTCTGCCCAATCTCTCCTGCCACGACTTTGTTGTTTCCAGAAACTGATGGTATAATGTGGAAGAATGCCCATCACTGCCCCAAAGCCAGGGGGCGCTATCTGCAGCTCCAAATCTCCCCTACACCACAGCCCATGCCTCACAGATGGCATCCAGATTACTATTGCTCCCTGGCCGGAGACCAGAGCAAACCCATTTGAAAGTTGGGCTCCACTCACCCATGCATTCATATCACCTCCCCTCTCACAGGAGGCCTCTTACACTCTGCCCTCCTCTCACTGGGGCCTCTGGCATACCGCCCATTACTGGGTCATGCTCCACTGCCCTTGCTCCTCCATGAGTGACCCCTCTTGAGCCATTAGGCTTCATTACTTGCATGCTAGCCTTGCCACACAGTCCTTCAGTTCCTGTAAGTTCCCCTACTCTATGTGGGCCAGCCTTGTGCCAAACCCTGGCCTAATTCTGCCCCAAGCCCCTCACCAAGCAACTCTACACTATGCCCAACCCTGGGGTCAAGCTTGCAACCAGCTTCTCATGGGGTTGGCCCTTGCACTGGCCTTCAGGCTTATTTCCATTCAGCCCTACTCAGTGCACCCCTGGGACTGTCCTTCAGGTGTACTAGCACTTTAGCCCTACTCAGCACCCTCACATACACAGCCCTTCAAGCCTACTCTGACTTCAGCCCCACTCGGTGCGGGGCCTCCCAATGCTCTACGTACTACCCGGTATGGAGTCTCTGGGATCTGCATCCCTGCTGGGCTCAGGCGCCTACACATGGGCA
>NW_005842033.1:1814374-1840240 GCF_000455745.1 Alligator sinensis | reverse complement strand
CTCTCAGAATTACCTGAGGCTGAGGTTAAGGCACCCCTACCCACCTTTTACTGGGGAAGTAACTGTCCTAGCATTTCCTGGGGGCTCCCACACCACTAGGAGCCCCACCAGGCTGCCCTTCCCTGGCAGGGTACAGTTTCAAGTCATGCCTAGGACCAAGAGCCTCCTGCTCTTACCTCTAGATGTCACATACCACTCAGCCAGGCGATGTTTCTGCCTGGGCTGGCGGCAGCAAATTGCTGCCTTCATCAGGTATGTGATAGCTGCTTGCCTCTGCCCTTAAAATGGCAGGCACCCAAAGGTGCCCTGCCACAGACACTTTGAAAGATCATGAAATATAGCAAAGAAAGCAAATTATCTTATTCAACAGGGCGCTTCTTCTCTAACCACCTTGTAGACAGAGGTCAAAACAAGAAAAGAAGCTGCTCATATTTAACAATATAACAGCAATAGAAAATTCTCTCTTTAAGGTAAATTGTCCTGTTATTTTCTTTATTCTGTTGTTTAGTTTAAGTTAATTAGAGTCAAATATTTCAGAATCATCAATGCTTTTTTTCTAGTACCCTCCAAAACTGTAAAATGTACCAGCTGCTGTTTAATTAACCACATGCAAAAACAAAACTTCTCTTACCGCAGCTTTGAAAGTCTCCCACCTTTCTCAGGTTCTCAAATAACTAAATGAATTTCCTGGGTCTTAGGCTTTGGCAACACAAGAAAGTTAACAAATCAGTTTTTGAATTATATTTGTTAAATCAGCACACAGCCCTGCTTAAATATTAAATTCAGTTTAGGAATGGTTTATTTGGGTTTAGCTTAAATGATAATTGACTCATGATAAACAGAAGCAAACCCAGTTTAAAGCAAAATAAGAACATAGGACTAGAAGGGGCCTCAAGCTCTCAAGAACAGGCAATAATTTGTACAAGAAAATTCACAAAATTGTTCACTCTTACCCCTCTTATTTAGAACAGCTACAAAGCACCCAGTGGAAAAGACAATATACCACAAATAAAAAGTAAGAGGGTAAAAGGTCATCAGGAATGCTTTGCCACTGCAATAATAAGAATTGGGGGGAGGGTTAATATATGATCAAATGAATCCAAGAAGAAGATTACGCTCATAATACATTAGAAGGCAAAAAGTCATATGGTTCATGCCTATCTGACTTGGGTAACAATTTCTTCCTGCCCCTAAATGTGGTGATTGGTTTAATCCAGTGCAGGTGAAGAAGACACATCCACCAGGTACCTGAGAAGTTTCTAAATACCAGCAAAGGCAACAGTGCACACTAGTCAAACTCTGCCCCCTAGCTGTGGCCAATGTCCAATAGAGAAAAGCCAAAATAGCCCCCACTGCAGAAATGAATAAAGAATTCACAAGGAAATATTTTTCTGGGCCCCTACAAGTGACCAGCAGAAGCCCTGATGCCTAAGGTTACCAGATATTTCTCACACAGAGATCAGAATTCCTTTCAACCCTACAATATGGGTGCCAGATATTTGAATCCATATATGCTATTACTCCATGAACACCCTTAGCTGATCATACTGTCCCTTCCATAAACTTGTCAACCTTTATTTTGAAGCAATTGTTTCCTTGCCTCCTCTACTCATCTTTGAAAACTATCCCTAAATTCTGCTCCTCTAATTATTAAAAACCTCTTTCTAATTTCCTGGCTAAATTTGTTCATGAGTAGTTTGTAGTCATTTGCTCTTATGCTTGTATTGTTCATTACCTTAAACTGTTCTGCTCCCTTCCTAATCTTAACTCCACAAATGTATTTATAAAAGTAATCATAGTCCTTCAAAACATTTATTTTGCTAAGCTAGACAAGCCAAGTTCTCTTAATCTCCTCTCATAAAATAGGTTCATACGAGGTTAGAACCAGTTTAATCAGATCAGTTTACAGTTACACCTCTAGGTAAATTGGTGCAACGTTCCTATGTAGGCACGGCCTTAAATTACAGTACATCATCAAATTAAATTTTCTACCAAAAATGTTAGTAAAATAGCAGCTCACAATAAAAAGGCATTCATTAACGCCATTCACTGTTGTGTAAATATTGGGACAATGAATGATGTTTCTGAAGACTCTTACGGAAAAAAATTAATGTTTATTTAACTGTCTAAAGTAACTAATCTTGCTTTTATGTGAGCAGATACAAAGAGAATCGTTTTTGTGCTTGTACTCTAGGAGTCAAGTTAGTGTGTATGGCTTTCAATGGGGACAGTAATTGTTCCTGGTTTTTCTGTACCAAGTCAAGAATCAAAATGATTGAATAATGACCAGATTTTCCCACTCCTTGTTCTACAGTGCAAGTAAGAAGATGTATGAAGGGAAAGGCCAGAGGTGGAAAAGGCACAATGAGAGGCTACAGCTGATGTAGAGCAGAGGGCTGTACTAGAATGACCTCAGGAGGTCCTTTCCACTCCTATTTTCCTGTGATACTAGGGCATTTGTAAGAAGCAGACATATTGATGGCATAGGATCTATTAGAGGGTATCACTTTAACTGGATACAAAACATGACAATCAAAAAAGCAGAAAGATTTAAAGAAAAACATCAGGTGTCACAGCACAAGCAAAAAGATCAATAACCACCTTCTACGTGTTTGTTGGAAATTTAGCATGAAGAGTGCCAGGATGCTACTGGCTGAATATTTTGCCATCTCTCCCATTTACAAGTTACACAGCCAGAGTCCAATTAGAAGAGTCAAAGGAATAATAATTAAACAATACAAAACAGCCCATCCATAGACTTGTTAAAGTCACTTGTATAAAAAAGAGAAATGCAGACTGCAGCTTAGTTCTCACTTGAGGACATCTCTGCATAAGAAACACTTAAACAAGTTATCTGTAGTGTACTTACATGAGTCTTGATAATATGCAGATTGTTTTTGCTTTTTAAATTTTAACAGGTAAATGCCATTGCTCTATGTTTAAAATCCAAAGCAATTTTAGAGAAAAAAACTAGCTCAAGTGCTAAGTTCCACATTTCTTTTTCCCCAGAAGTGTTTTATTGCAGAGTAAAATGACAGATGCAATTAGGTAATGTTGAGCTGATTACGGTTTGAGAATGTTATGCTGTGTTACAGATTCACAAGTGAACAATAGCAAAGGAAGAAAAAATATGCATCTTTTCTTAGCATGTATTGCAAAACTGGACTAAGAAATTCCTCTTTCTCTGTAAATAGCAAATGTTACAGGGCTTTGGGAATTCAGCGGTTCTCTATTTTCTCAGCTGTGATAGCTAATGCACTTATCCATGTGCTTGCATGTTTTGCTGAATTGTGATCCAACACACCAACAGGCAAACCAAAATTAGTGGGCTAGACTGTCATCAATAGAAATGCTGAATGGAACAAAGTCTCAGCTCCCATGTTGGGACCACATGTCCTTTGTGCTCTTAGAAGAGCCAGGACCCCAATTAGAACTAGTGTGGACTATAACCATGGATTACAACCACCCTTGTTCTTCTTTCTCTTTGCCTCCTTTTGGACAGCAAGTGCACAGAGGATGCTGCACTCACCTGAGGGATTCTGACTAGCCCCTACAGAGACCTGAAACAAGTGACTAGCTTCTTGACTAACTTTTAATCCATCCAGGGCTGCCATGGCTACCAGCTCTTCTTAAAATTTAATATAGATGTTTCTCTCCATTGACAGGTGACATATTCCGCTATGTCAGAAAACAAGCAATGCCTTTCCTTGAAACCATGAGTCTTCTGTGAAGTAGGTGGAAGATGTAGTAATCTCATTGTGTAATGATAGTATGCTTGCAGTTTTTACCCACAGGGTTACAATGTGCTTCAGATACATTTATATTACTGCATTTTGGCCAGAAACCAACCCACCTTGGACCCACCTGAAAAGTCTGTGCCCTTTCTTTTTTTCTGGGCCTGATCCAAACCCCTATGTAATGACCCATTTGATATTAGCACATAAGGGCTTTGTTTCCCATGGAGGACATGCTGGTTTGAGCATGTTGCTTTCATTGAGGATGTTGTTAATGACAAATGGTTTACCCAGCAGTAATGCTTCTTCTCTCCCTCTCTCTCTCTCCCCAAAGGGGGAAAAAAAATATCTGTTCTTTCATTGGGTGGCTCATGCCAAAAGTACTCTGATTATAAGAAGGAATCTTTTGGAAAGTACAATCTATATTTCAATATTTGATAATGTACATACCTGTCTAGGAAAACAGAGAAAAAAAAAGGACACAAAGACTATACCTACTTCTTGCACAATGCAAACAAACTATTCCTTTGCTTCATTAAAATTCTTGGAGCACAGCCTTCTCATCTATAAGGCAAATACGATAATTAAGTTCCATGCCCTTAAGTTTTTGTTCACCATTTTGTTCCTCAAGTTACACCTATTGAAATGATCCATTTACTTATTTTTGCTGACTTTCAAGTCTAGGTTGTGTTTAAATTTTCATTAGTTAACTAGGCAGACATTACAGCACCTGATTTAGTATGACCAAATTATTCAAATTAGTCACATGCTCATGGTCCCTGAATGTTTCATAGATTTCATAGACATTAGGGCTGAAGAGACCTCGGAAGATCATCAAGTCCAGCCCCCTGCCCGAAGGGCAGGAAGTCAGCTGGGATCATAGGATCCCAGCAAGATAAGCATCCAATTTTCTCTTGAAGGTGTTTAATGTAGGTGCTTGAACCACCTCCGATGCTGTTGCTTTTGCACCAGTAAGCAAAAACAATTGATACTCGGTAACAAGAAGTGACTTGCAAAGGGCTTTCAGTTTAAAGGAGAAGGGTTTGAATATAGTCAACAGAGATTCTAAGAAATGACCTGAATGTGCTTTATATTGAATTGAATCAGCTCTAGAGTTGACCCTCTGGTACGTTAGAATACTCACTTCAGCCCCAGCAGAGTTTATCCATTGTCTAATAGAACAGATCTTTTCATAAAAATCATAATTTGCTCTCATGCACTAATTTTAAATGGACACTTAAGCAAAAGCCGCATAAATCTTTGGGTTCTGAATTAAAGGAGTGAGCACCAAGTCATCAAAACATGGGTCTGAGCTCTGTTCTGTTCCAGTTACTTTTATGAACTTCAGCCTACTTGTTCACCCTCTTCCCACTTCTATTTTTCCACCTGTAAAATGTCTCTCGTTTTATTCACTTATTGTTTTATTTCATTCTCTCTCTAATTTGATTGGGCCTCTTGAACTAAGTGCTGTTTATTAACAATAGCATAGCCTTCATTTTGCCCAGTTTTGATTCCTGTAGGCTGGTAATCCTTGATAATGGAATCACTGGCTATAGAATGTTTCATTTAATTGTGCAAGATAAATTCAGAGAGAGACAAGAAGAGCCCACTGGAAGATTAAGGCGATAATAAAAGAAGACTGCGACCAAAATTTGCTTTACTTAGAGATTATTACTGATACTGCAAGCACTACCATATGTTCTGCAAGCTGTGACAGTCACCCTTGTAGTCACATGGATAACATGCTCATCTACTTTTTGCATTCAAAGTGCTATGAACAAATCTGATCCAAGTAAGAGCAACCACTATATAACAGCTCAGGGACATCATGAAGCTTGATTACTGTTCATATAGTTTAATCCACATATGATGGCCCTACATAGAACAGGAACAAAATAGTATTTACCAAAATGGACAAAATCAAGGGAATTCAGAAAATTGCTGCTCCATTAACTCAAGCCATCATGCCTACGTACCATGGCACATATCTGACTCTGTTCAGAATGTATGCCTGTACTTTCATGGTTCATAAAAGGACGAATTCTGATCTGAGTGGCACAGAGGATAGCAGCAAATTGGGTGTACTTTGTCAATATTTTACATTATGGATGTAATGTTTCTATAAATGCTTGTTTCTTCTGTTTATCTTCTTCCTATAACATTGTACTCCATCCTTTGAAGCCATTATAGCTCCATGGAGATGAACCAGATAATGGTACTGCTTTCATATCAGATCCTTAATAAAATTATTGTGGGCCTTCCATTGAGATGACGTAGTTGCTCTGAGATGCATCAGAGTGCATCAAGCTTCTGTACACATGACTGCATCCTCAACAGACCTTAAAGCATGAGGGTATGGATTGAAAAGCATGCTTCAGAAGTCTTCCAAGACCTCATATCAGACACAAACATGACAGAATTTTAATCCCACTGCCATCATAACTGCTCTGCTCTCAGAAATGATACACACCCATTCTTTGGTGAAATTCTGACTCCATTGACCTAAAGCTAGTAGCATAACTGAAGGGTGTACAACCAGAGCAGCAGCCCTGGATGCAGCCTTTGTGGGGGAGAGGTGCAAAATAGACACAATTGCAGCAGGAGGTAATCATACCACTGGGATCAGCACCATGGCAGCTGACACTGTCCTGGGCATCATGTGGCTGCCCTGGGTGCGGAGCCCAGGTACATCTCTGCCTAAAGCATCTACTACTTGCCCTGTTGAAATCTGAGCTAGATGGATGGCTGGACTGACCCAGTATGGCACATCTTACTTAGGTTCTTAATGTTTGTTCACTGCTTATATTTCCAAGTATTTTATTCAGAAGTGATGTCTACTTACTGTATTTTGTAATAATGTATTTCCATAACAGCAGATTATGATGTCATAAAAACATACTGTGACTTCACTATGGGATCAAATAAAAGATCAAGAGAAAAAGTCAGTTAATTAATCCAATTTCCTTACTTATAAAAATGATACCACTTATTTAGGTAATTGAGGTTGAAAAATCTACTAATTTTTTACTATTTATACTGTACAATTATTTTTATGCCTCTTAACTGCAAACAGGCTCAACAGTTATATGTTGCTTTGCCGTATGCAGTTTCTAGTCAGCTTCACTATAAGATTTTCATGCATCAATACAATTGTGTAGTACCAGAGGAAATTGTTTCCTGAAATTTTCTATTTCTCCTTTAAAGAAAAAAACATGAAAAATACTTGTTTTAGGTTTTGCCTAAATGTTTTGTTTGGTCTTAAACTTAATCTAAATTTGGGTCTAAATATGAACTGACAGCATCCCTTTAAATCAGAAATAGCTTTTAAAAAATTCAAAAGGAAATCAGACAAAAATTAGGCAATTTTTTATGGTGTAAGTGCTTTCTTTTGTCAGGTTTGATCTAGTATGAAAGTTTCCTTTTAAATGTGACCTGCAAAGCAAAAATGAAAAGTGAGTTAAGCACAAATTTCTGCACTGAATGTCGCCATCAATCAAGCTAGTGGCGAAAAGAAATTCAGCACAGAAACAATGTTTAACGTATTTATCATCTGTCCTTCCTGTGAAATTCCTGACACTGTCCTTCTTGAGCCATCTTGAACCTTATCACAGAATGCATTATTCTCCTAACCTCAGTGATACCATTGACTGGCTAGGCTGAAATGAGAATGTGTGACGTCCCTTTCAGGATCCCTCTGATGTCACATTGTGGGATATCTTCTAAAAAATTCCAGAGAGAAAAAAAAATAAAGTTAATTTTAAAATACTGCTATGACAAATGGCCCATAATTCCTTAGTTACTAGGAATACACTCAGCACAAAAACCTAAGTTTAATATAAGTTCATTTTTCTTCACAGTTCACCTTGAAGGCAATCAACTTTGAGAGGAGCTTCTATACTAAAACAGAGACACTTCTTCTATCATCCATATAACACATCATAGACAGAATGGATAATTGATGGTGATCAAACGTAGGTCTTAGTAGAAGAAAAGAAACATGCATAAATGAAAAGTATTGCACAGTATTAAGAGGAAAAATGGAAAGGGATAAAAAGGAGGATTGAATGGTAAAAAAAATCAATTGATCTAACTTTTTGAAGAAATATTGTATAACTACATTTCATTCAAGAGTGACCATATATAAATATTGTAGCTATAACTTGACATTTAATTATTAATAAGCTAGTAATTTATCTAAATGATCCCTATAGTACACATCAGGGGCTATTGAAGGGACCTCACTAAGTTATAAGTATGTGAGACTATAAAGAACACTGAAAATAACAGTTGTGCCTTTGCAAACATTAAGGTGAGTTTTCAGATGGAGTGCTGCTTCCTCCTTTGCCAGTTGCAGTCCTGAACCATCAACCACCCTACCCCCACCCCAAATCAAAGACCCTTCTTGTATATCCACTGGAACACACTAGCAGTGTTTCTACCAATGTGTCATTCCTTGACACTAATTGAAAACAGGGACCTTGACAAAACGGTCTCCACTGAAAGAAAGAAAACAACATTAGTGTCAGTGTGATGCTAATGGAGGATGCTACAGTTTGGCTAGAAGGAAATGTGTGGGGTGGGGGAGGGGTGGAATTAGCCTATGTACCTCCTTTGATTTATAAATGGTACCTCTATACATTTTTTCATTAAAAAAGAAGGATGGTCTTTTTTTCAAATTACCTTGATAATGCCAAAAAAGAAGAATCAGTCGTATGTTCAAATGTTTCAGGCTATCCACAGTTGAAAGAAGGCTGAATTTAAAATGAGGAAAAGTAAGGCTTTGTTTCAGCTTGTCCTTGACTGATTCTTTAAAAATCCATCTCATTATAGCCAAAGGTCCTAATTTTAAAAAATGCCAGACTGTGTAGGGGGTTCACTGACTTTCTACTGTTAATTTCAAGACTGGTTTAGATCTTCAGTCTGATCAATTAGGGGTGTTTAGGAACAAAGCATAACATACTAGTGGCACGTGCTGGTTTCACAAGGTGCCACTGCTGACATCCAGTGTGATTCCAGGCTGCCACTTGTGAATACGAGATGCAGTCTGGGACATAGTCTCCTGTGTATCCGTAGGGAATACACATATGTGATTAACCCAACTGGCCACTGGGTGTGACCATTGCTCCACACAAAAGCATCAGAGACTTTTTCTATGGACTTGTCTAACAGATTAAAAAAGACAATAAAAGCTTTTATCAGACAAGGTAAAATTTGACACTGATAGTGTCAAATAACATACTACATTCCCAGTTTGCCCAAGTGCTCTGCACAATATAGACTCTGTTTTTAAATTCCAATGAACATTTTTTAAATCACATGGCAGGATGCTTAAGTGGAAACCATGTTAAACCAGTTCCCAAAGAAACTTCAAGTCTCTTGAAGTTGTAGGTGTCTGGTCTTCTCATGCTGACTAAAATTAAATGAATATCAGAAGCAAGCTTTTGAAAATCACACCCTCAGGCCTCGAAGCCTGAAACGTGCAGCGCACAAAACATTAGCTATTGCTTACCTGAATGGAAAACAAAGGGATTATATCTATTAAAACCAGGGAGAAAGCTGTGAAAAGGTGCCAACAGGTTGGCATTTCTTGCCATACATGCTGTCACTATTTTGTCTCCAATCTGCACAGAGTAAACACCAGAGAAATGGACTTTACCCAGCAGTTTCCAGCAAGGCTCACTGTATTGTCTACCTTGTATTGGTTCACCTTAAACTGCTGTTCAGTGCTAAATATTATGCCACTCAGAGTAAGAACAGAGAAATCCCAACCTCTGTCTTTTACACATTAGTTCTATAAGGCTTTTCAAGTAAATGATGTACACCAGCATATAAACTCTCTTCACACATATCAGTACATATACATGTACTAGAGCAGGAGTGCACAACTCAGACTTTGTTGAGGGCCATTTGTAAAGTACACTTTTCCCTGGAGGACTGTCATTAGTGGGAAACTGTATATTGCAAGCAAGAAACTGGACTGTACATGCAGGTGTGCGTGAATAGATTAATGAACTGCCATACAGAGAAGACATACTTTGCAGTAATAAAGAATGAATTGACTTGCTACTTGGCTTTACAAATTGTTTTCGATGCCCATAGAAAAGCAAAGACTAGGAAGTTCAACAAAGAATTAAGGTAGAGCTACCAGGCCCATCCTGACAGACCACATACATTTTGTGGGCTGTATGTTGTGCACCCCTGCACTGGGATATATGACCAGTATTCATATATATTCCAAAGAATTCACAAGAAACATTCTCATTCCCACTGAGGTCAAATAGCAGAACACTTTCTCCAGTCCTGGAGTCTGGATGAGGTACAGTGGTTCACAATTTAGCTGGAGGGCTCAAAGGGTTCAAAGAGACATCCCCTTTGTGCTGCCGTAACAAATTTTAGGGTGGCAAAAATGGTAATAGTTTCTGCCGCTTTAGTGCAGCAAATTTCTGTTGACTTTATGGCATAAAATCATGGGTTGCCAGGAGCTGACCACACCACCAACCACCCCATAGGTGCTTCTGAAGATTGAATACCTCTGTAAGTGGGGAAAACTAGGCAGGCACTCCCAGGGCTTGAGGGGCCCAATCCTGTGCCTAAATTGAGAGGCACATAGATTGGGCGCCTCCAGCCCTGGGAGTACCTCCCTAGTTTTCCCCACTTATGGAGGTGCACCCTGGAGATTACCCTCTGTAACCAGGGAACATGTTGCCTGTTGTTCTACAGTACCAATGGGCAGGACAGTGGGCAATGTGTATTATGCCCAGTGAAGCATATGGCCTGGGACACAACTGATTCACTTCATTTGGCGACATGTATTTCTAGCCAAAAGTATTTCAGTATCACTTTTGTGCTTCCTACATCCCTAGGGGAACAGTCTGGCCCTAGATGCAAGTCAGATCAATCCCAGGGCTGCTTTAATTTACGTTGACTGTAACATGCCCAAAAATGACCATTATTCTGACTAAGGATGACAGAGCACAGCATTCTTTGGTTAACCTCAGTTATGCTGGGGCTGACTCAACAAAGAAAAGGATTTCCTTATGCTGGGAAAGTCCCCAGTTTTACACAGGTCTAATGAGGTAAAAATGACCTAGCATGGAACAAGCCTTCTGACTTCAGCAGAGCAGAATATTTACCAGCCATGCAAAAGTGCAACACTGACTTTTAATACAGCCTGAAAATCAGTTTCAGTTGCCTTTAAAGCTGCCAACAACAGGAGAGAACTGAAATGTCTGGCTTTCCTCCATATTTCTCTTTATTTCTGATTTTTTAATGCAAAGTTTTAATAGAAAGATTGCAGCCAATTTTTAAAATATTCCCACAGTATCTTACAGCTCAGGCTGGAAATTATCCATCGTTCCTAGAATCATTGTGTTGTTATATCAAGTGAGGCATCTGGCATCTCCCTTGATTTGGGACATGCTGCCAAGGTTTTAACAAGGGGCTCCCAGAAAATAGTGCTCCCCCTTTTAGTTTGTGATAAACCCTGAACCAGAGTTCTGCTAGTTCAGAGAGGAGAGGGCTATGGAATCTATTAATTTGTTTGTCTATTTAAACAACAATGTGTTCTCATAACCCTAGGCAAGAAGGAGCAATTCCACTCGACAAATAAACAGAACGTGCTTGCTGGAAACCTACACGTTTTTTTCTGAAAAATATACTAAGTATATTCCTGACACAGCACAGCATTCAACTGGTGTGAACTTTGACTGTAAGGGAAGGGACAGATCTTTTCAGAACATTTCTGAACCTTGACACAATCCAATGCATTCAACACCCCCCTTCCCAAAAACAAAAATCCCTTCTGAAGTTCTTTATGGACACAAGGAAAAACATGGTTTACAAACAGGGGAGCTCTAGCAGTATTCAGAGAGGAGGGGGAGCTCTACAAGGGTCAGGGAAAACCTTCGCTCTTTGGCTGAAGAATTTTAAGGGGTTCCTCACATGCCCACAGATGTTTCCTTAAGTACATCACAGTCATGGATCCTTTTTTTCTTATTCAAAAAGAACACAAGTGCTTACAGTTCCCTTTGTTCATCTCTTCTGTTTCACATTATGGCTGAATCCACTCACATGGTACAATCACTTTGAACTATACGAGCATGCAAGGCAGTTCTGTATTTGGTTTAAATGGATAAAAGGGAAGCATCATTCCAGAACAAGAATGTAGGGGCACAGTGCCAGAACACAGGTGTGTAGGGTGGCTGCAGAAAAACTGATGCAGGGGTATGGTCATCTTAACCACAACTGGGTGTTTTATGTATTCTCCTGGGAGCAGAAAACATAAAACCCCCTATTTTATAGCACTTTCCCCCTGCTATTTTATAGCAAAAACTGTCAAAATCTGCTAGGCTGAGGAATTCACAAATATGGGACCAAAGTTCCTTCTACCTTCAGTGAAGATTTTTCACCAGAAAGTTTGGATCACGGTCTCCTTCTGGAAATTAAATGGAGTCTTCCCGAACTGGCATGGTCTCAGCCTGCACCTGCAATTGTGAGCTTATAAATGACATTGCTTGGAGCAGGAGCAGGCCCAAATGTCAGCGAGGAGAGCAGAAAGAAAACTTTGCCAATCTTTGTTATGGGAGGAACATTTTCAGGCCCCAATTTTCCTGCTTTTTGCACCTAAGGGAGTAGGAATTGCAGCAATTTGATGGAAAATGTTGTTCATAATGTTTTCCTTAGTCTAACAGGGAAAGAATGTGCCTTGTTGCTGTTGTGCCCCTGAGCACTCTGGCAATCTAAATGTTACATCGTATTAGTGGGCCTGTCTCCTGTAAAACATTATAACAAGCATGAGGGAAATTTCAAGTTAGTTTTACCTATGGTCAATGCCTTTTATCGTCTCAGTCTTCAAGTTCTGTTTTGAGGCAAAAAATTAGTCTCTCTGACATGTGATCAGCAGCAACCCTGCTGGACAAGGGACTTAGGGATTCGAATGCTTCAGTTTTATTTCAGTTATTGCTGATGATTGGCTGTTTGCTCAGTTCTTAACTCACATTTTATTCCAAAACTAACATAGCTAGATATAGCTTTAATGCAAAATGTCCCTTTAAAAGTGACCCATAGAGAAAAAAAAGACATTGTATTGATGTCCTTTGTTTGCTTATGTTCCAGGTCTCTGAGTTTCTTCTATTTCCATTTTATCCTTTTTTTCAGATGGGATGACTGGAAATGAATATAATATTCTAAGTAAGGGAGTACCACTGATTTATCTCATGGTTCTATATTTTTCTGCATTACATCTCTTATTCCATTCTTTATACAGGAACTGTTTTATTTGCATGTTGGACTACCACTTCTTATTATGCAGATATTTTATTGAACTATCTATGATGAAACTCTGCTCTTTTTTTCCTCCTGAGTGGTTATACTGAAGCCAAAATTATGTAGGAGTAGCCCAATGTGTGTTACCTAGCATTTATCAATGATGGATTTAAATGGCTACTATTCTGCCTTTTCATGTAGTTTTTTTAAGGTCCATCTGCAGTCTCTCAGAGTATAAACAGACATCACCAAATGAAGCAGATCATCTATGGTGGGCTGGGTCTGACCCCAGTTGGTCTACTTCATTGGGTTCTTTGGGTAAACACATTGCCCACTGCCTTGCATTGGGCAGGGGCCCAATCCCACAGAAAAACAGGCAATGTGTTCCCCTTACAGAGATCCCCCCCAGGGAATCTCTGGGGTGTGTCTCTGTAAATGTAGAAAGCTAGGCAGGTGTTCCCAGGCTTGAGGGGCCCAATTGTGGGCAGGAATTCCTGGGGTACACATGATCAAGCCTCTGAAGTCCCAAAAGCACCTACCTGTGGCAGCTGGAGAACACAGGCAGCTCTGGGTTGACCACACTCTCCCACCGTAACTCTAACAGATGTCTGCCACAATAAAGCAGCACAAATTGATACCACTTATGTTGCAACCACAAATTTTGGGCATTTGTTGTGCAACAATTGGTATGGACATCTGTTTTCCTGACTTTTGTGCCACCATTCAAATTCTTATGGAAGCACACAGGTGACATCTGTTTCAATCCTCGATCTTCTCTAGTACTGCCTGATGTAAATCATTTTGTGGAATCTATATATTTTGCCACCTTATTACCTTTTGGGGCCACTTTTTCCAGCCCAGTTTATGACATATAAAGAAAGCATTTTTTTTATTTTTCACTGCTTTTCAACCTAAGAAAATGTTTCCCCAATTTTTTCTAGATTTGACCTTTGGAGGATTTCAGCAGTATTATTTAGTTGTGACACATAAAATTATAAGGTTAGAAGGACTTCAAGTGTCATCTAATCAAACACCCTGCATTGATGGAGCATGTGTGATTCTTAACCCATCCCAAATGGATGCCTATCCAGCCTCTCCTTGAAAACCCAAGAATGAGATTTTACAGGTCCAGTGAATGAGATGCTACAGACTCCCTGAGCAGATAGTTCTTACAGTCTGCAACTTGGTTTACATCTGCTTTGATACAGTTTGAACCCAATACCTTTAGTCCTGCCCTCTGTGGCAAGGGAGAATAGATGGGAGACTTACTTTTATTTGTATATTTGAAATCTGGTTTCGTGTCCAAACTTAATCACCTTTTCTCCCAACTAAATATGCTTACTTCCTTCAACAATTACTCATATAACTATTGCATTGGGTTACACTGAAAGGGTTGTATTCTAACCTATTTACCATCTTTGTCACTCATCTTTGGTTCCTCTCTATTTTCTCTACAACCAACTTAAAATTCAGTATCCAAAATGGATACAATACTCCAGATGAAGCCTAATCAGTGTCATATAAAATGATGCTGTTGTCTCCTGTGTCTTACACAAAATGATTCTTGTGGTGCTGGGATGTCAAACCTAAAAGTCGCAAAAGCCAGAGCTGACCCATGAAGCCATGTCTTCTGTCCCCCAGGGTTTTTACAGGGACCATGAATTTAGGAGTGGGGCAAGCAAGGTAGGACCCACCAACAAAATCTAGGGTATGGTGCCCTGTTGTGGGCACATGTCAACAACAGGGTGCAAGCAATGAACTACATTCATCCCCATGCCATTGTCACCACCGCTCAACCCAATACCAGAAGTGGTTCCAGATCCAGCCTGCTAGGTGGCCTGCAGGCCAGATCCAGCTTGAGAGGGTGGGGGCCTGATACCACATCCCTGTGTTGTGCAACCCAAAACTGTATTTGCTTTTGTTGTTACAGCCTTACATTTCTAAGTCATGTTGAGTTTGTCATCCACCATAACTTTCATATTCTTCTCAGCACTGTAACTGCTGAGCCAGTTATCTCTCAATGTATATTTGTACGTGTGTTTTTTGCTTTTCTCCTATGTGGAGCACCTTGCCTCCAGTTTTGTTGAATCCCATTTCACTGTCCATAGTGAAATTGTTCAACTTTCTTCACAGTGGAAGAGTTTCAACAGGAGGGATGAAGAGTGACATAAGTTGTACTGGAAAAGGCATTCTGTTTAAGGAAGCTCTCCAGTGAAGGGGGAGATCATATCACTTATTATTTTCCATGAGTGGATGAGCTTTATTCTTATCATCAGAATGTTCATGAAAAATTAACTTAAATTTTGTGTCATGAATATTCAAATATAGGATCTTAAAAGCCTGGAAACTGTGTTAGTTGAACTTGATCGCAGAAATTTGTAGGAAGTGAACACAAAATGGCCATGGATCTGACTATAGTAAATTAATTTTAAAAATTTGATCAAAGATTGCTGAGCATTTTACAGTCTATTTTATGTCTAATTTTACTCAGAATTAATTTAATAGATTTCATAGACATTAGGGCTGGAAGGGACCTTGGAAGATCATCGAGTCCAGCCCCCCGCCCCAGGGCCAGGAAGTCAGCTGCGGTCATAGGATCCCAGCAAGATAAACATACACATTTCTCTTGAAGGCATTCAATGTGGGTGCTTGAACCACCTCTGACAGCAGGCTATTCCAGACCTTGGGGGCTTGGACAGGAAAGAAATTCTTCCTTATGTCCAGCCTGAAACGGTCTTGCAAGAGTTTATAACCATTAGACCTTGTCATCACTTGAGGCGCTCTGGTGAACAAACGTTCCTCCAGATCCTGCTGCACACCCCTGATAAACTTATAGGTGGGATCACCCCTGAGCCTACGCTTTTCCAGGCTAGAGAGCCCCATAACTCTCAGCCTGTTGTCATAAGGTTTGTTTTCCTGACCTCTGATCATGCGCGTGGCTCTTTTCTGGACTCTCTCAAGTTTCTCCACATCCTTTTTGAATTGTGGAGCCCAAAACTGGATGCAATACTCCAGCTGGGGCCTCACCAAGGCCGAGTACAATGAGAGAATGATGTCCTGGGATTTACTTGAGAAGCATCTATGGATGCAAGCTAGCGTTTTGCTCGCTTTACTAGCCACAGCATCACATTGAAGGTTTATGTTCATCTTGTGGTCATTTATGACCCCCAAATCATTTGCTTGAAAAGAATTTCCAGTAACATCTCAATCTTAAAATTATTTTCACAGTTTTTGTGTTATAAAACTGCTTTCTTTTTTCTTTAATGTTGGTATAGCTTGCAATGACATTTTGCCAGCTTCACTTGACACTGTAACATTTGTCTCTATGTAACTGCACTGACATTACAAAGAGTAATATCAAGTTATAATATAGACCCATCTCCAGTGCTTCTCTTGAAGTTTGCCCTTTGGGCAGCCAAGAGATGGAGACAGGTAATGCCATGAGGACAAGAACAAGCTAGAGCAAAGATACAGACCATGAACTGGATTTGGCCAGCAGAGCCACATGATCCATCACCAAGTGCTAGCTCTACACAGGTCCAGTGTGGGACTGCCTCCACCCCTTCCCCTGCCACCCCTGCCATGCCAGGTCCAGTGCCCATGATACCTTCCCCAGCCAATCCAGGACCCACACTGCACATGGCATCCACCCTAGACTAGCTGAAGCAGGTACCATGCGTGTCTCATGTCCTGATCCAGGAAGAGCCTGCACCATGTGCAGCACGGTCCTGGACTGACTGGAGCAAATGCATCAGGTTCTGGATCTGGTATGTGGGGGAGGGGGAGCTTCATGAGCCTTATCCAGCCCTTGGAGCCAGCCCATGGACCAGTCTCATACCACATCTGGGGCCAAATGAGTTTGATACCCCTGAGCTAGAAGGTAGTTCTTTATGCCACTACTATTATGTAAGGTACTATACCAATACCACTATATAGTATTATAACTCTTCTATTATAACTAGGTATGAAAATGCTCACATACCAACAATGACAAATGAGGTAAGCCCTTGGTCAAAGCAGTACAAAAGATAAGCTCCTTAACTACGTACCATTTGCTTATATTAGCAAAACCAATGGAGACACTTACTTAGATCAAAAGCTAAAGGCCTGTTATTTTTGAGCTGGGTGGTCTAAGCTCTGTCCCTACTACAATCAACAAGTTCTACAAGGCTGTAAAAAGTAGTGACAAGTAGATGTTTGTGGGAACAGGCAAGTTATATAACTTCTTTATGTTACAGAAAATGATGGGACACCAGGACCAGGGCATATGTTGAAACCAAATCCCCTTCCTCTTGCACACAGGCTGCAGCAGCTCTGCCCACCCCTCTCCCACCTCAGCACACCCTGTCCCACCGGGAATAGGCTTTTGCTCCCCAGGACAACATGACCGGAGCTGCTGCTCCTGTCAGGGTCTCCTCCCCCTTGCTACTCCAGCAGCAAGGGTGGGGGCATGGCCAGACACCAGCCCAGCATGGCCCCCTGAAGTGAAAGGGGCAGGAAGGGGGTTTATTCCCCCCTCTGTCCCCTCTCCCCCCGGGGAACCCTGGCCGGGGTCTGCCTGGCCAGGGTGCAGCAGCCCCTGTTACAGGGCACTTGGCCTGCATAGGGGTGAGTGACAGAGGTGACATCTGGGTCTTATATATGCTGGCTGCAGTCCCCTGATGGGAGTGGGGAATAAACCACCTCCCTGCTCCCTTCACCTTAGGGGGCCATGCTGGCCAGCATCTGGCCATACACCACTCCTGCCACTGGAGCAGTGAGGTGGGGACCCTGACAGGGGCTAGTATGTCCCGGCCAGGCAGGGTCCCCTGGGGAGAGAAGAGATAGTGGGGGAAATAAACCCCCTCCCTACCCCCTTCACCCTAGGGGGTCATGCTGGGCCAGCGTCTGGCCATGCCCCACCTCTGCTTTGGCTAGCGAGCAGAGGGCCAGGCCCAGCCCTGCTCTCTGGAGCAGACAGCCCAGCACAGCACAGCACAGGGCTGAAAAGCATGCTGGGATGCTGGGGGATTCTGATTTAACTTAAACCAGGAAGGGGTCTGGGACAAAAGTTCCATAAACTGGCTTGACCTCAGTCAGTTCAGTCTGATACTACATTCAGCCAGGTCGATCTTAAACCAGTTTTGGCCATTTTGAAACTGGTTTGTGTGCACTGAACTTCTATTCTGTTACAGGCTTAAACCAATTTCTGATCACTTAAACTGGTTTATGTGTAACTTGTGTCCCTAGCCCTGATGTAGCCCCAACTAGAGGCATAACAAGGCAGTTCCACACACAGTAACAACACAGAGCAGTTCCAGCTGCTGCCCTGCTACCAATGGCAACATAGCCAGTCACTAGCTCTGGTGGTGGCTATTTTTGTGGCTTTCCCACCAAAGACAGCACCTGGGGCTACTACTCTGGTCACCCCCTTCTCCCCCAATTACACTACTGTCAATAACTTCATTTTTACTTGAGGTCTTGATAGTGTGCCCCCAGAATTTAGGGCATTTTTACATGTGGTACCAACATGGCGACAGGCACTTTTAATTAGCAAGCCATGCGTCACATGTATCGGTAGCACAGTGCATCCCCACAATGAGAAAATGGCAGCAGGGCACTTTGAATTATAGCACATCAGATGTTTATTGTTTCAAAGCTCCCCACAGCTCTTTTCTCAGTGTGGAAACACGCTGCACCACTGATAAATGTGACATGCAAGGCTGCCAGAGCACGTCGATTTACATGCTCCAGCAGACTCGATTAATCCTTATAGGCTAGTCAGTGCTATGCTGGAAAGCACTACGGAAGAAAGAGACTTGGGGGTTATCATTGACCACGAGATGAACATGAGCCTTCAGTGCAATGCTGCGGCTAGTAAAGTAAGCAAAACGCTGGCTTGCATCCATAGACGCTTCTCAAGCAAATCCCAGGACGGCATTCTCCCATTGTCCTCAGCCTTGGTGAGCCCACAGCTGGAGTACTGTATCCAGTTTTGGGCTCCACAATTCAAAAAGGATGTGGAGAAGCTTGAGAGAGTCCAGAGAAGAGCCACGCACATGATCAGAGGTCAGGAAAACAGACCTTACAATGACAGGCTGAGAGCTATGGGGCTCTTTAGCCTGGAAAAGCGCAGGCTCAGGGGGGATCTGATGGCCACCTATAAGTTTATCAGGAGTGAATACCAGTACCTGGGGGAACGTCTGTTCACCAGAGCGCCCCAAGGGATAACGAGGTCGAATGGTTATAAACTTTTGCAAGACCGTTTCAGGCTGGACATAAGGAAGAATTTCTTTACTGTCCGAGCCCCCAAGATCTGGACTAGCCTACCATCGAAGGTGGTTCAAGCACCTACTTTGAACACCTTCAAGAGAAATTTGGATGCTTATCTTGCTGGGATCCTATGACCCCAGCTGACTTCCTGCCCCTGGGGCAGGGGGCTGGACTCGATGATCTTCCGAGGTCCCTTCCAGTCCTAACGTCTATGAAATCACGTCTGCTCCCCTCATATGTGTAAGTTCCTTTAAAGAACTTTAACCTGAACCTTCGTTAGCATCAACCTCTGCCCATATTCACTTCAGGGAGCTATGCTGGGCTGGTGTCTGACCATGCCCCCACCCTCCTCCCAATATTCCCTGCTCCCACCAGCAATGGAATACATTTATTCATTCATGCTTATTTCCTCATTTCTGCTCTTTTACCTATAATACATTTGCCATTCTGGCTAAGCAAATGATGCTTTCTTCAACCATCCAACAGCATTTACAATACTTGCTTTTTAGAACTCTTTTTGCATAACCAGATTAAATAAAAAGGTAGCACAGATGTTTTCTGGGGTAGAGATAAAGCAACAAAACCTAAGACAGAACATTTGCTTCTGTCTCTTCTATTACTTTCATGTTTTCCTGCAACAACGTATTCATTGGGACATTTCTGTTGGCATAATTAAATGTTCAGGTAAAGCCGACAGCTAAGATAGGCTTTGGAGAAGATTGGAATCTAACCAATATACCCTATAAAGACATATAAAGGCCCCCAAACTAATGCACCTAATTTTGAGGTATATGTTGTAATAAAAGCATTGCCTTTTCTAGTCACCAGATGCAAAACCTGTTTCCAATGATATTTTATTGATTCTTACTACAACCAGCAACTGTGTGAAAAGAGAGAAAAAGTCCTTAGACATATTCAAAAACAGCCCTAAAGCAAACTAAGACTGACACAGTTTTCACTGTAAGATATTCAGATTTGAGGTGAATACAGGTTTCCAAAGGAGAGAGACAAATTGCCCAGGATTTCCAAAATTGTATATCAATTATTGGTTTTACTTATAACCATTGAAAATGTTTGGTGCAGGGCACACAGAAGGAAAAGAATAACATAAATATACTTTAATGCAGTAAGCATAAGTCATGTAAAAAAAAGAGACAATTTGCCAACTGAAAGAGACAATCTTCCAAAATTCACAGTGTCTAATAGGAACAAAATTTCAAGAATGCATTCATTCCATCTGTGCTTTTAAATGGATACAGCAAGCCATCTCTTACATGTGAATCAGATATGCTCATTCTTGCTCATTTGAAATAGTGGGATAGGCTAACAATAGGTCTCACACATTCCTTATGAAAGACAAGTACACAGCATATTGCACTCATTTAAGATACTTCACCCTATCTGGGCACTTATAAAATAACTGGTCAGGCAATGAGGTGTAAGTGTCCTAGCACTTTTCTTTGGCAGAACAAAGTATAGAGGAATAGTTCAGAAATCGTAACTCAGTGTAAAGAGCTACCTGGCACAGGGGAAGAGAAATCTGTGAAGTAGTTTCTGGTTTTTGCTCAAATAAAACCATTTTGGTTTTTCCCTTTTTCCATAAGAGAAGGAGAATTGAAGAGAAAAGCTGACTAAATATCTTTCTCATTTCTGAACATCCCCACTGGCTCACAGGTAATGATTTATATTTGTATTACTTTTCTTTCTAAAGAGCCCCTATGTGCTTTATTTAAGCTATTGGATAGACAGGGCCTAGCACTAGAACACTCCCCTGCTTCTATAGGAAAGCTCCCAAGGGTCATGTCTTTTCAAGTCTTATCTGGAAGATGAACACGATAAACTCAGGTCAACTGTTGTCCCATTCGTTTGTTCATATAAATTACATGGCTTTCTATGCCAAATGAACCTAGGGTTTGGCTTACACTAACTATGAAAATGTATACAGCACTCTCAACTAAGGATGGTGAAACACCACACAAACACTAACCTACTTATACAAAGATTGCTTCACTGATATGCAACCCCACTGAGATGGAAGGTGGCAGGCTTTAAACAACAGCTGGGCAAATATTATTCAACACATACATTATTTCAACTAATTTTGCCTTTTTTGTCAACTAATTTATTAGATTAATAATTTTTGTGGTATTCAACCAGCTGCATCGCTGTTAGAATAATATTTGCAAAATAAATCATATGATAGATAATGACAGTTTTCATAGAAAAAACATTTTGGCAAATATTTTTCCTAGTAGTTGACCAGTCCCATGTTTAGCACTGCACAGTAACACAACACATTCATTACGGACCAATATACAACATACCAGAAAGTTGAAGCAGAGCAGGAATTTCAGGTAAGAAAAGAATCAATCGACCAAATTGGAATTTGACCAGAACTTCGAGATTAACACTGTTAATTCTTTGAAAAGTTCCCCAAATTCATTAATTGCTACAAATGCTCAACCTTACTTTATATCTCAGCAAAAAAATGGCTTAACCAGGCCTATTCATACTTCTAAAGAAATTATTTTCAAAAGGTTAGCATTGTACAAGATTCTAACTGACCAACTCTCATTAAGAATAATGAAAAACGCTCAGCTGAATCCCCCACACAAGAGGATGAAAATGAGGGGGTAAGTATTTTGTGAACTGATGCTTGTAGGCAAACAGACAGAGTGTAAGGGAAATAGCCCCCCTCTGACAGATGTGGAATAATTTCCTCTCACCCAGTCCTCAAGGTTGAACAGCCATTTCTGATATGACCATCTTTTACCAAAAACTAAAAGATATATACAATTTTTGCTGTCACAGAAACTATAATTATAACAAAACAAAGGTCACTGCCAACACTTTGGAGCCAAATATACCTGTGTTTTGTGTTCCAAAGGAATTCTCTTTCGCTGTCTGGCCCTGTTTTTACCTTTGAAGTTCTTTCTGGAGTTGGCTCTTATCTAAGCAGTTCACTCATCCCTATTGAAATGTTCAAAAATGGAGCAAGGTGTGAAGAGGAAGAGAAGATTTAGCAAGGCTGCAAAAATACCCATTTATTCATCTTTCAAAGGCAGCAGAAAGGGAGTCGAGCACATCTTTATTCTTCTGTGAGAGGATGCTATTGTTCATCTTGTTCTAATTATGAAATTTGAACTTAAAAGGAAGAAAAAGAGTGCCCCCCGCCCCCCTCCCCAAACACTGCACACAATACATATTTTTTGGAAATAGTTCTTTTACAGCTATATGTCAGCCTTATATATCCAAGAATGACCCAATAGTTACAAAGCAATATACAGTAGCATTTGATACAATCTACAAAGCTGCATTTCTTGATCTATTTGTGTTCCAGACAGATTAGAGAACTGCATGGCAGAAGGAGAAAACACAGCTAATCTTTCGTGACTGCTAGACAGTGTTGCAGAAATGTAATTGCGGAACCAGAAACTTCATGAAAAGAATGCTGTGCCATTTACCACAATTCAAAATGAATCCAATTATTCCTTAATCACAGTAAAGGGCATGTTCTCCAAACAAAACGAAAAGAAACTGTAAGTAAAGGGACCCCACAAAGGAGCTGTGCAATTTTTAAAATGAATCCTTTTTAAAAAGGAAGAAGAAGAAGAATTGAGAACCTCTTTCCATTCTTTCAAACCATTTGAAGGTAGCGATGCTACCTTCTCCCCCTCACCATGCAAAAGAACAAACATTTGGAAAATGTGAATATTCCTATTAAATTAAGGGATCAATATCAGTTTGAATTAATCTGAGTCTCCCACACATTTCTTTCCAAACCACTCTTCTGCTTCTCTTACAACTGTATGTAGATTTAGATTCTTTTTATGGGTGCTTTTAATGCTATTATTAATGTGAATGAGCAGCAGTTGCATCTCAATGGTCTGTAGACTGTGAGTCACCTCTAGGAAAAGTTATTACCTGGGAATAAGAAGCTGAGGTCCTTAGCTGAAAATATGTTGCTCCTTTCTCTCTGTTAATTGAATATGACATTAACTTAGTTCTATCAATAATAGAGAATATGGTATTTTTCTTCTCCTATATGTCTAGGATGGAGACAGTGGCCTCTACAACTTGGCTGTAATCCAATTGGCATTAGAAACCTCACTTTATAGAAATCCCAGAACCCCTCAAGATAACATGTTGGCCTGAGCAAACATATCAGGGCATATAGCAGATTCCAAGTTTCCTCAGATTTAAAAATGTGTTTCTTTCTCATTTTCTCATTGACACTGAGATGCCCCTTCCCTGAGCAAGAATACTAATCATTAGGCTCTTGGAGGTACCACCACCATCCATGTCTTCATCAAGTTGAATCCAATGCTGTTGATGTGAATTAGGCATGGTTTCCTCCACCTACCTCTCCACAGTCTTTGACAGATTTTTAGGTGCCTCCCAGCACCAATCTGAATCAAATGGACTTTAGGCAGGACTGCCTAAGCATTCCACCTGAATTATTTCTGAGCGGCCTTAGAAGCTGTCATATAGATTTCACAGGAACTTGCTGAGCAAAATGAAGGGGCCTAGTAAATTCAGGCACCCAATAACTTTTGTAGCTGCTGGGAAAGGCCAATTAAAATTGCTGTTTGGAATTTAGACACCTAAACTCTGCCTATATCCCACTTAGGGACCCTTTGGAGCCTGCCCCAAGTCCTTAGAGCAGTGATTCTCAGCTAGGACCAAGGCCCCCTGGTGTGCTATAAGATCTTCTGAAGGGTGCTGCAAGGTCTGAGGAGGTAAACAGATGTCAGGAGATTAGTGCAGGCTCAGGCTCATCCCTGCCTGGCTACTGCCTCACTCCTACTATCTGGCCCCTCTGCAGAGAAGTAAATGATTTAATAAACCAGCTTTTGAAATGAGGTGTTGTTCAGTTCACAAAAGTTTTGGAGGAGTGCCCGAAATCAAATGAGGAGTTCCTCAAGTCTAAGAATATTGAGAACTACTGCTTTAGAAGAAAAGTGTGGAGTTCTCTTGGAGCGGCTCTGCAGATAAAAAGCACTTTTCATGTTATTGTTTTCGAAATAAGGGGGGGAAATGGAGACCTGAGCTGGGTTCACAAAGTAGAATCCAGACACTACGGGTTTTATTCTCCTCTTAGGAGCACAGAGATGTGATGCAGCATGCTGCCTTGTACTACATATGGGTACAACTTTTCAGTGTATTTTTATACCACACAGCAAGAGTCACCTGTATCTCCCTGTGTAGCACTCAGCCCTGATTTTCCAAATGACATATTCCCTCATATAAAAATGCTGAAATGCCAGGATATTTTCAGCACAATCTCTCATTCTGCAGTGACCTTACTTTAAGTGAGAGTTACCAAAAAATAAGCACTCTGGCCAAATACCAACGTGTTCTGCCTGCCTCAGATCCCTGCTGTGGTTATAATTAGATAAGATATTTGATCACTATTGTCCTATAATAATGACCATAAGTTAGTGGTGCTCAAAGGCATTAAAATCAATGGGTAAAGATCTTCTTTTTATTGTTACTGAGTAAAATCCACTCCTATGCAACCTCAATGCCCCATTTAAAGTCCAAATTAAGCCCTAGTCTAGGCTAAACCTGCTTTAATAACGGCATAACTTCTAGACTGATGCATTTTATCCATTACAGGAGCCATTGTAATGTCAGATTACAACCCTGCCTAGGTAGGGCATCAAACTTAGTAACAAAATCCCAAACCTCAAAATAGAAATGTATTACTCATTTCTAGATCAGTCTTGCTAAAAAACCCTCAGCAAAGTTAACACACAACACTTTAATGAGCTCAGTCAAACCAAAAAAAACCTCAGCCTGTAGTAGGACACATACCAAGCATAACTGCAAGTAATTATTATCCCCCACACAATCTAAAGGCAAAAACAATTCCTTCAACACCAAATTGATTGAAAACTAAAAATATGAGGTTATATTTGACAATAATTATCAGTATTGTGAATGTGCCTAAAGGCCCTGAAATTAGGACCCTGTTGTGCTATCTACTCTACAATCACATAATGGGCGTTAGGCCTGTGCAAAGCGGCTAATATTCACTTCGGATTCGAATTCAGCCAATTTGGGGGATAGTGATTCGATTCGGTGATTCAAATCACTGTCCTGAATCCATTCAGCTGAATCTTATTCGGAGATTCGGCTGCTGCTGATCTCTGAATCTCTGAATCAGCCAGGCCCATCCCCAACCCACTCTCCCAGCCCTGGCAATGGCTGCCCCACCCGCCCCAGTTCCTAGCACTTGGGGGAAAATTGCCTCAACTCAGCAGGTACTGTCGGGCAGGGGGAAATCCACACTGCCCCTCACTGCCCGACACTGCATGAGCCCCCTGCTCCCCCCCTGCTCCCCCAGTCCCCACCCCATGACTGCCCTGCCTGCCCCAGCTCCGGCCCTTTAAGAAAAATAAACCAAAAACCCCGACTCACTGTTCCTGCCTGGCAGGGGGTGATCCCTGCTGCCCTCCACTGCCCTGTGCCATTTGGGGGGCTCTTCCATGAGCCTCCCAAAGCCCAAAGGCTGCTGCAGGAGCAGTGAGTCCCAGGGTTTTTCTCAGTTGTTTTTTTTTCATAAAGGGCCAGAGCTGGGCTGGGCAGGGCAGCCATGGGAGGAGGCTGGGGG
>NW_005842033.1:1812106-1814322 GCF_000455745.1 Alligator sinensis | reverse complement strand
GGGGGTAGGGGGGGCTGGGGTAGCAGGCAGGGGCCCCCCTCCCTTGCCCCCTACTTACCAGCTCTGAGTCCAGCTGCAGTTCCCTGCTGCAGCCACCAGGGACTCCCCAAATCATTGACGTTCTCCGAATCTTTATGAAGATTCGGAGAGCTTCGAATCAATTCAGACCTTTAATTGGTCCCCTGATTTGATTCTGATTTGGTGATTTGGCCACCAAATCGGACCGAATCTCCTCCAAATCGAATCACCACCTATAGCTTCTCACAGCCTTAATGGGCATGTCTACACAAGATGCTTAATGCACAGTAGATTAATTCTAGAATTCTAGAATTAGTTTACTGCGCATTAAGTGTCACAAAAAGACTGCTCACCAGTGCTACAGTGCAGTAGCACCAGTTACTGTGCATTTAGTTAGTACCTCATATTAGAGATACTAAACTTAATGTACTGTAACAACAGCGCATTAATGCACGTGTAAATGTGCCCAGTAAGACACAATCTCTGCAACAAGCAGGCACTCTAAATAAGCTAAGCTAATGATAAAAAAGAAAAGTGCCAAAGGTCATTCAGAAAGTCCAGGCAAAGGTACAAATAGAACCTAATGCCCGTGACTTGCAGTGTTGCCAACTATCCATTGGAACATACTGTTTTTCAATGGGGATAAGGGACAGACCTAGTGGGAGGATGAATCCATTGTCTCCTGTTCGCAAAGTGGGTGCTGTGATATAAAGATGCAAAGATATTTACCTGAACTATATAAGGATTTAAAATTTCTCCTCAAGGTGGGAGCAATTTTTTTTAATATTGTTTTTATTAGACAATACATTAGACAAAATATTAGAAATGTTGTATACATGCAAACTCTAGGCAGAACAATAGACTGACAAAACAAATGGAATTCAGAGGCAGGGGGGAAGAAAATTGGATATTGTCTCCTAGAGAAAAACTCCAAATACATCCACCATAAAAAAATCCAGCCAAACTAAATTTGCCATTTTTAGATGCACGAGTATCTAAAAATCCTACCAGCAACCGTATCCCAAGATGAAATAAATAAAGCAATGCAACAATTATGAGTCCACAAAGCAGCTGGGCCAGATGGTATCCTTATACATCTTTTAAACAACATCACACTGTGATAATTCCTCTACTTGCAGAATATGTATAAGTCCTCAGACACAAAAGAGACCTTTGCTACTAATTGTAAATGCAACAATATATCCAGTAATGTGCCTCCTATAATCCAGTACCAGTCCTGAATGTTGACAGAAAAATACTGACAAATACCTGTGCTAAAAGATTATCACCTCACCTCATATTCAAAATGATTCATTAAGTTTTAGTTACAAGTGTGCAGTCAACAATGGTATTAAGAGACTGTTACATTTTATACATCATTTATAAAAGGAAAAGATGTATAGTTGAGTCCAGTCCAGCTTTCTATAGAGTCTCACAAGAATATTTATTTTCATCCCCTCAAAATGTTGACATTTACATTTAGATTTTGGGCACAATCTTTTTGCCAGCATCCCAGAGTTACAGAGACAATGTATAACCTACAATTTTCCCACTTTTATTTAAGAAAAGATACTAGATGGAGTTGTCCACTACCCCCTATTTTTTATACAATTGTTATTAAAACAATCACAAAGTCATCCAAATAATCAAACAAATTTACAAACAGCCATCCAAATACAGCAATGGTTCTCAACCTTGTTAGGTCAGGACACCTCTCCCCAACTTTTCTGGACTTGGTGGCACCCCAGTTGAGAACTTCTATTGTGATGCCTCAGTGATGTTCAGCCAGGGTGATGCATCTGCCACCATCACCAGGTAGAAGTGCCCACACATCTCATGCAGAGCTAGATTGTGAAGGGCCATGGCACTTAATTGTGCTCTTGCCTCCATGGGTGCATCCAGATGAACACACACATGTGCCTCTTGCTCCATCTCAAACACCTTTGAGGTGTGGCGAAAGGCACGTGCAGGAATGAAAAAATGTTCCCCGCGCTGCAAGTTTGCAGTGCAGGGAGATAATTAGACCCCTAGATATCCAGGGGTCTAAAAAAACCACTCCACAGAAGAGCAGAGCAAGGCACGGTCCCAGACCGTGCCAGGTGTCAGCCAAAGCATCTCTTTTGTTCTCCTGCTGCATCTGGCCCCTGGCGCTGTCCAAGGTAAGTGGGGGGGGGAGGGGTTCATTGGTGTGGGTGGCA
>NW_005842033.1:1808112-1812075 GCF_000455745.1 Alligator sinensis | reverse complement strand
GGCCCAGTTCCATGTGGCTCGCTAGTCCGGGTTTGCACTGGAGCGGGTCACAGGGCTCTGGGAGGTCCTCCCAGAGCGATGTGACCCACTCCGGTGCAAAGCCAGACATGAGGCTGCCTGGCCCAGGTCCCGCCACACGCCACCCTCCCACAGGCACAGAGGGGCAGAGGCATGACCTGTTGTGGTGTGCGGGAACTGTGCGCTGCACCCAACCGGGCCCTGCCAGCCCTGGGGCCTGTCTGCCACCCGGCGAGACTAGGCCCTTGGTGGCAGGACCTGGCGTGGCACGCGGGGACCGCATGCCAGGCCCAGCCAGGTCCTGCTACCCTTGAAGCCTCTCTGCCACCTGGCTGGGCCATTCCCATGGTGTCAGGACCCGGCGCCGCATGCAGCAAGCAGTGACTGCACACCATGCCCAGACAGGTCCTGCCAGCCCTGGGGCTGCTCCTGCTGCCCAGCCAGGCTGGGTCCTACCACCATGGGCCCAGCCCGGCCAGGTGGCAGAGGGGCCCCAAGGGAAGCAAGACCCAGCTGGGTCTGGCACACGGCCCCCACACGCCACGCTGGGTCCTAACACCAAGGGCCTGGCCCAAGCAGGTGATAGAGGGGCCCCAAGGTCAGCAGGACCTGGCTGGGCCTGGCATGCAGTGCCCATGTGCTGCGCTGGGTCCTGCCACCATAGCCCTAAGTTATGGGCCCTGAGTTAGGGGGCTGGGGCCCTCCAGGGGGGGAGCTGGGACCCTGGGAGGGGGGCTGTAGCCCTCCAGGGTTCCTGGGACCCAGGGTGGGGGGTTGTGGCCCTCCAAGGAGAGCTGGGACCCTGGGTGGGGGGATGTGGCCCTCCAGGGTGCCTGGGACCCTGGGTGGGGGGATGTGGCCCTCCAGGGTGCTTGGGACCCTGGGCAGAGGAGCTGGGGCCCTGTAGGGGGGGCATTCTATGTGCTGTGGGGGGGCTTCACCCTGTGGGGGCCAGGGGACCCACCCCTCCTGAGCAGCCCCCCCACAAGGTCCCCCACTCCCACAGTCCCCCCAGCAATTGCCCCACACCTACCCACACACCAACCCACATCCCTCCACACACACACACCCCCGCCTTCCCCCACACCCCTTCCCAGCCCCTTCCTGCAAACACCACATCACCCCATCACACACCCATCATGCACAAAGAAAACCAAAAGTACACATCAACACATATAGGTATTTAGAATTTATTTTATCATGATGATAGAGACACTGGTAGGCTTCCACATTGCTTTAACATTGTAAATATACCAATAAAGCATTACCCAACTGATCACGCTCTCTCTCTCTCTCTCTCTAGATATATGTGTGTGTGTGTGTGTGTGTGTGTGTGTGTGTGTGTAGTCATTTGTTTTAATTGTGGAAAACCATGGATTTGGGGGTACTTTTAAAAATAGATTTGGGATGCTGCTGCAGCAGTCCAGCTGGCACAAGGGGTAGTGTCCCCAGGTACCAAGTGGCCAGGCCCCAGAGAGCGAGTAGCCCTGAGCTGCTTGGCAGGGCAGCTTTTTGTATGGATATGGCCAGGACAGGGCAGCTTTTTACGCTCCTGGGGACGGCACAGGTACTGGCCCTGGGCTCTAGCTCCCACTGGCTGCAGATCCTGGAGGAGCCAGGCAGGGTTATTTTGCCCCAAGTGGCACAATTTGCTCCACAGCAAAGTGCATGTCTGAGCATGTGAACTGAGGCAAAAAGTCCAAACTCAAATTTGCATTGCTTCTATTTGAGCTGCTGCAAGCGCATATGCTTGCATGTGTGGATGCACCCATTAGGGTTATCTGATAAGTCTAAAGCAGACTGAACACCTGCTCTTACCACAGCCCTTGTGAAATCCCACCTGCCCTACGTGCCTTTGTTTCCAGGAGATGCCATGCAGGGTTGGACTGGGAAGGGCTGTGGCAAGCATAAACACTCCTGCTTGCTTTAGGCTGATCAGATAACCTCAAAGGAGGCAGGAGCACATGTTCCTGTAACAGCCCTTCCTGGCCTGTTGTGTACAAGGTAAACAGCTGCAGCACCCATGATACAGCACCCTATAAAAGCTCTCACAAACCCCAGCTGAGAACCACTGAAACAAGGTCATATATAGTCACCTACATATAAAATCTCTCTGTGTCCCTGATATCATGAGGTACCTAACTTCCCTCATTCTTTCCCCGTTTGTGGCTTGTTGAATCAATATAGGAAAATCTCTGGACTTGCATATTCACTTAGTGGAAGTGGTTCATGTTAGGCAGCTAAGACACAACCATTTTAGTGTCCCCAACTGGCTAAAATTTCAAGATTTTAATGCTCCAGTAACTTTATGTAACAATTTTAAAATCATTTCCTTCCTCTACTGCAACAGGAGCAACTGGCACAGGAGCAAACCTTTGCCTTTCATTCTGAGGATGGTTAAGGTGCTGTTGTAGACATGATGCTTCAGGAAATATGTAAGAAGCAAGGACTTTAGGGTAATATCTTTTACTACACCTGAAGAAAGGCACTTCATGCCTAAAAGCTTGTCTAATATCTCTCCCAACTATATGTAGTTGGTCAAATAAAAGATATCACCAAAAAACCCTTGGCTTCTTTTATTTTGAGTGTATTCTATTAGATAGGTCTGTGCGAAGCAGCTAGTATTTGCTTCGGATTCAGATTCGGCCGACTCAGGGGACAGTGATTCGATTCAGTGATTTGAATCACTGTCCCGAATTGATTTTAGGGATTACAGAAACATGGTGGGATTCATCCCACAACTGGGCAGTTAGCATTAGGGGCTATAGGCTCTACAGGCGGGATAGAGAAGAAAGGAAGGGAGGGGGTGTGACGCTCTATGTCAAAGAGCAATACACATCCTGTGCCAGCAAAATGGGGTCAGAGGAGGGGCAAGCTGAAGTGCTTTGGGTCAAGATACAAGGGGGTGATGGGGAGAGGGATTTAATGGTGGGGGTCTACTACAGACTCCCCAACCAAGGGGAGGAGCTGGACCGGGAATCTTCAGGCCAGCTTGCAGAGGCACTTAAGGCAAGAGATGTAGTTGTCATGGGTGATCTAAATTACCCGGACATCTGCTGGGAGGAGCACTTAACCCAGGAGGTGCACAGTCCTGCCAGAGGGAATGCCCTGTTGGACCTGGTCCTGGCCACAGGTGATGATCTGGTAAGGGGGATCCAGGTCCTTGACCACCTGGGTGATAGCGATCATCGCTTGCTGGAATTCATCATCCAGCACAGGGTGACAAGAGCCTGCAGCAAGGCACTAGCCCTAGACTTCAAGAGGGCCAACTTCAAAGACTTGAGGAGATTGGTGGGAGAGGCACTGGGGTTCTCGAGGGCAGAGGAACCCAGTGCCCAAGATGAGTGGTCGTTCCTTAAGGAGACGATACTCAGGGCCCAAGGGGTGACAATCCCAACAAGAAGCAAGGGGGGCAAGAGTGCCCAAAAGTCCCCCTGGCTCACCAAGGACATCTGGGAATGCCTGGTTGCCAAAAAGGTGGCGTACACCCGGTGGAAGGGGGAGGCAATCTCCAAAGAAGAGTATACCTCCACTGCTCGGGCCTGTAGGGGGGCTGTTAGGAAAGCTAAGGCAAACATAGAGCTAAGACTAGTGTCCAAGATCAAAGATAATAAAAAGTCCTTTTTCAAATATATAGGGAGGATGAAGAAGGCACCAGGAAATGTGGGGCCCCTGCAAGATACGCTGGGCAATCTGGTGGTTGCGCCAGAGGAGAAGGCAGACCACTTTAACAAATTCTTCACCTCCGTTTTCTTGTGCAGGGACTGGGACTCCCCCACCGTGATTCAAGATGGACTCGAGGGGAACGCCTCAAGACCTAAGGTTGAGGAGGACCGGGTTAGAGTGCTTCTGGAGGGGCTGGACGTGTTCAAATCAGCAGGTCCAGATGCTCTCCACCCCAGGGTGTTGAGGGAGCTAGCAGGGGTTATTGCAGGGCCCTTGGCA
>NW_005842033.1:1802372-1806679 GCF_000455745.1 Alligator sinensis | reverse complement strand
CCAAATCAGCCAGGCCCATCCCGCCCCCGCTCTCCCAGCCCAGCAATGGCTGCCCCACCCACCCCAGCTCCCAGCACTTGGAGCAAAAAAGCCCCAACTCACCGGGTACTGCCAGGCAGGGGGCAATCCCCACTGCCCCACACTGTGTGAGGAGCTCTGCATGACCCCCGACCCTCCCCCACTGTCCCAGCCCCCACCTCCCATGGCTGCCCTGTCTGCCCCAACTCTGGCCCTTTAAGAAAAAAATACACTAAACTCACCTGTTCCTGCCCAGCAGGGAATGATCTCTGCTGCCCCCCCGCTGCCCCATGTTGTGTGGGGGGCTCTTCCACGAGCCCTCCTGAAGCCCTGAGGCTGCTGCAGGAGCCGGTGAGTCCAGGGGGGGTGGTTCTTGGGTTTTTTTCTTAAAGGGCCGGAGCTGGGGTGGGTGGAGCAGCCATGGGGGAGAGCTGGGATGGGGGCTTGTGACAGAGCCCCCCGCACAGCGTGGGGCTGTGGGGGGCAGTGGGGATCACCCACTCCGTGAGTCAGGGCTTTTTTTCAAAGCACCAGGAGCTAGGGCAGGCGGAGCATCCATGGAGGGGTAGGGCTGGGGAAGCAGGCGGGCGTAAGTGAGGGATGGGGGAGCAGGCAGGGGATGGGGCCTGGCAGGGGTCCCCCCATGGTCCCCACCCCGCTCCTCCATTCCCCCTTCTCCGGCCCCCTACTTACCGGCATGGCATCTGGCTCCAGCTCCCTACTGCAGCGGGTGGGGACTGCCTGAATCATCAGAGCTCTCCGAAACTTTTCCAAAGATTCAGAGAGGTTTGAGTTGATTCAGACCTTTTTACTGGTCCCCAGTTTGATTTGAATTTGGAGATTCAGCCACCGAATCGGGCCGAATCTCCTCCGAATTGAATCAGCACCCAAAGGTTCGCACAGCCTTACTATTAGCCTCTTGAAAATATAACCACTTTTTAAAAAACAAAACAAAATGATGGTTTTTAATTAAGGAGGGAAGTTATATAATTTTGTGGCTTCATTAATACCAGTAGGAGAAACGTAGTGTTTTACTTTGCAGTCGTAGCCCAGGTATCCATACCTATGCCTGGTACTTCCTTTATATTTATGTATATTACTACAACTGGACTAAGAGTCTGTCTTATCTAACAAACATTTCTGACACAACAGATTTAGCCCCTGGCTTGTCTCACAAGAAGTTGAAATCTTAGAGATCTCAAGCTGAAAATAATTGCAACAACTAATCCAGAAATACAGGCTGCCCTAACCTCCCTTCCTACTGGACTCACAAACTTCCCCCTACCTTTGGGATCCAACCCACTTGATTTTTGAAGGAAGGGCTCTTGTCTTCTTTTCACTCTTCCCACTCAATCCTGACAAAACCTGAGAGGAAAGGAGTCATGCCAAACGCCACAAAATTTTGCAATACTTCTTGTAAAAAAAAAAAAAAATCCATCATTTATAAAAGGCAAGTGACCTTTTGAGTTAAATGAAAGTTTTCACGGTAAAATGCTGAAATTTTAAACTACTGAAAAATTGAAAAGCTATTTTTTCCATATTTTGTTTCCTTCACCTCCACCCCACGCTCAGGCCTTTCTTACCCAATATGTTTCCAGAGAAAAGTGAAAAGTTAGAAAACAAATGTAAAAGGTCATTTGCAGAAACATTTCAGTTCTCAGTGCCAGATTTTTAATAGGAAAAAAAAAACAAGAGGGAAAACCTTGGCGGGAAATGCCATTTTTTTCCCAAAATTTCCTAAGGAAATTCCCGTCCTAACATGCTATACTTAGCAGCTGGGTGTGTCATCATTTCAGATGCCTATTTTTTTACAGAGCCCCTTGTTGAACATTTGGCAGGATTTTACTACATTTGAGCATTCACAGAACACTGGAATTTTCTAGGCTGCCTGCCAAACAAATGCTTAGGAGAAGGCATGTATATACCATATTTCTGAGGTCCCCAAAGGATTAGCTTTGAATTACCTGAATTGTTTAAGTTTGAGACATCATTAGGCAATATTAAATTACAGAATGCATAAAATACATACAAATAAGAGCCTGTGCTTGCTTGAACTAGCGGGTCTGCCTGTTTTAGCTCTGTGACTTTATCTGTGATGACATTTGCTTTTTTTATGCATTTCTATTTAACAGTGCTGCCAGGAGTTGTTTTTCTTCTTTTTCTCAGCCTTGACTTTAAGCTACATTATTTTGTGTTTGGTTGGGCTGCCTCAGCAGCAGATGCATCCTTGCTTCCTGTGATTCTGAATGGGATTTTTCAAATGTCATTCATCTTAGACCTACACAGACATTTTCAAAGCCTATATTTTGCAGCCTTATCACATCTACCCCTTCCCCACAGTTATCAATTCCCCCTTCCACTTTATCCCTGGCTTCTTGTCCCCTGCCTTCATTTCTCCATCCTTGTTACAGTCATCCCTCTACAGTCTTCACCTGCTCACCTTCTGCTCTCCGCCCCGATTCCCACCTCGCCCTTCCCCTCCCCATCTCTTTCCAGCAGCACAAATCCAGGCCTCTCATTCACATTTGTCCTCCCACCTCACCTCCATTAACCTTTGCCCCAGCTACAATCACCCTTCCATCCCCACACTCTTCGTCTACTACACCAATCCACACCACCAGCTCTGCCCCTCCTGTGCTACAATTCCTGCTCCCACACCCATCTGTCTTCTCCTGCTTCCCATACCCCCTTCTCTTGCTCTATGGAATGCCTCTTCCAACCCTCCCAAAACCTCCTCCACGCACCACCCCTTTTTCTCTCCCTCCCTCCATCTCCTGGCTCTCACAGAGACCTGGATCCCTTTGTTCAATGCTGCCTCTGCAGTTGCCCTGTCTTACAGAAGCCTCTCCTTCTCTCACATGTCCCACCTTGAGGAGGGCTTCTCCTCTCTTGATTCTGCTGCTTCTAACCTCTCCCTCCTCCTCCCCCTTCCCAGTCTTTTTCCTCTTCTGAACAGCACTGCAATCCAACATTTCCACATCAGCTTTGACTTTCCAAGCACACTTCTGAAAACAGTTTAAAGCTGCTTGGAACAGTTAACAGGCTTGTATGTTTGTCCACTTCAGATTTGAACTTCATGTAAAGCAGTCTAAGGGCATGGGTAGATGAAACAGGGGTTTAGTTTGCCCTAAATTGAAGCAGTGGGTTTTTAAAAACACTCCTTCAATTTAGGGCAAACTAAACCCCCATTTCATGTAGACCTATGTCTTACCTACCTCTCCGGTGGCAGGGAGGGGATGGCGAGCTGCCGGTCCCTGGGCTGGGGGGAGGTCTGGTGCTTCCCCCCACAGCAGCGGCAGCCCCCCCCCCCAACCTAGGCAGCACCTGTTTGCAGACACCCAGCTCGGGTGGTCCCAGGGGGCACCGCAGCCATGGAGGGAAGGACCGGGTCCCTGTGCAGCTCATGCAGGGAGGCAGGCTCCGGGGGCAAAAAAAAGATCGGGCTCTCCGCTTGTTTTTTTTTTCTTCAGTGGAGCCTGCCTTCCTGGGTTGCTGCCAGGCTGCCTGCATGTAGGGCAGCAAACTAAAACGCCTCAGAGGTGTTTTAGTTTGCTGCATCCCAAAGTCATTTATGGCTCATTACACCGCCAAATATGCTACAGCGGCTGGAATTAATGTGCAATACGCCGCCAACGCATGGAAACACCAATGCCATTAAAGCAGCACAAAAGCTTTTAACCCGCTTTAAAGTGTCATACATACATTCCCCTCGTTTTGTCTACACACTCCCTAGGTGTTATGTGTGTGCATACCCTCTGAGTCTGAGACCTGCCAGCCTCTGCTTCTTATCTAACCATCTCCAGAACTAATACCCAATGGCTTCTGCTTCCATGCTGAAGACCCATCCAACTCCTTTATTGCTCATTGGACCTGCAGCCACAGAGAAACACCAAGCACAGCTCTTTTTCTGATCTCTCTGTTACTGATTTTTCACTTTTCCAACATTTCTCGGTCTCTCTCCACGTCACCCATCAAGCCTCCCCTGCGTGCCTCCACACACACACTAGCAAATCCTGATGCCCTGTTGCTTTCTGTGACTTTCAGCTCATCACCATCAATTAACAGTTCAACAAAATAAATAGATGAATAACATCACCTCAAAATTTGGAGTATTTATGAAGTGAAATATCCTTTTTCTCTGACTTTGACAAAAGCCACACTCATCCACTCAGAACACTGTGTCACAGGTTATTTTCTTAGTCCATCACTTTGACCATGTCATAGTTTCATAGTTTCATAGTTTCTAGGGTCGGAAGGGACCTGGGCAGATCATCTAGTCCGACCCCCTG
>NW_005842033.1:1789026-1802288 GCF_000455745.1 Alligator sinensis | reverse complement strand
CTTGGGGGAACAGGGACTCCCCCAGTGCCTGTTGATCCCCCCCGACTAGTTTATAGCAGGCCACAAGATCCCCCCTCAGCCTTCTCTTCTGGAGGCTGAACAGGTTCAGGTCCCGTAACCTTTCCTCATAGGACCTTCCCTGCTGTCCCTTGATCATGCGAGTGGCCCTCCTCTGGACCCTCTCGATGCTGTCCACATCCCTCTTAAAGTGCAGCTCCCAGTACTGGATGCAGTACTTCAGCTGCAGCCTGACCAGTGCTGCATAGAGGGGGAGGATCACCTCCTTGGTCCTGCTTGAAATGCATCTGTGGATGCACGACAAGGTACAGTTGGCCTTCCTAGCCGCCTCCCCACACTGCCGAGCCATGTTCATCTTGGAGTCAATAATGACTCCAAGATCCTTTTCCACCTCCGTGCTGACAAGAGGGGAGTTCCCCAGCCTGTAGGTATGGTGCCGGTTGTTCCTCCCCAGGTGCATCACCTTGCACTTGTCTGTGTTGAACCCCATCCTGTTCTCCTCCGCCCATCCTTGTAACCTGTCAAGGTTCGACTGTAGCCTGTTGCTCCCTTCTATTGTGCCCACATCCCCCCACATCTTGGTATCATCAGCAAATTTGAACAGGGTGCTTTGCACCCCCTCATCCAAATCACTGATGAAGATGTTGAACAGGGCGGGCCCGAGGACCGAGCCCTGCGGGACCCCACTGCCCACGTCCTTCCAGACCGAGAAGGACCCATCCACTACCACCCTCTGGGTGCGGCTCTCTAGCCAGTTGGTGACCCATTGGACTGTGTGGGTGTCTACGCCACAGTCCCCCAGTTTCCTAATGAGAACGGGGTGACACCTTTCTCCTTCCATCAATCCTGTAACATACAGGTTGCTTGTATTCATTTGGTATTAAATCATCAAACAATTTCCTTCATGTTTTCTCTCATGCTGCCCTCATGCTAGGGGAAAGCTCCCATCTGCAGAACTACTTCATTATCCTCCATTAAAACACTCCTTACACTCTCCTTTTCCATGATGCTTACCCAAAACTTGACAACAATTATACAGCAGGCATGCTGAGACCACTACATATCATGCTGAACAATATTGCTTCATTGTTTCCTGGTGCTCTTCCATCTGCCTGTACCCATCTGTAGTCTTAAACTTAGACTGGAAGCTCATGGGAGCAGGGGCCTTTCCCTGTATACTCATATAGATACAGCACCTACCACAATGGGGACTACCATGGTGCCTACCATGACTGGGCCACTTGGGTACTACTTAAATACAAATAATCAGTAATAGCAGCTAGGCCTGCTACAAACCCAACCGGAATCACAATGAGTCTTTTCACTGGTTTCAAATGGCTTTGAATCAGGGGTCTTTGTGCTGGATGTCATGCAAAGGAAAGCCTTTAAATAGTTACTAGGGATGCTTAAAAGTTATTTAAAATTCTTCTCATTAACTTTGCCCATGAATCTCCTGAAGGCATCTCTGAAAGGTATCCTAATGTTTTGTGCTTTTCTCTCTTTGCTTTATGTCTTCTTATTTCAAGCTTATGTATTTGTTGAGCCTGAACAGTAACATGGAACAAAACTGCAGCCAGGCTGGCTGATAGCTTAGCTGATCTTTTGCTGCTGAAGATTTGTATTCAAACATTGCTTTAGGTCACACGCAAAAGTGATTTTGGTGACCTCATTTAGCCCCTATCACAAACCACCATATGATTTGGCAGAATGAAGTTCCCTCTGTGGAAAGCCGTCACAGCACTTGTCTGGCTAAGGGCCAACATTACTATTCCCATGCTTTCACATCCACTTGCTTCACTCAAAAGATGGTATTAAGAAAGGAGGACATCAGAACAAGAATGTACCTGTTAAAGTGGGCTAAACTGGTATAGACATTGCACTATGGGTAGAATGGTGGGGAAAAATAGTTTCTATATAAGCACGTGCAGAATGTCCATATCAAAGCTATAGACAGATTGATTAGATATATTTGGTTAAAGATTCTCAGCCAAAGAATGATGAACAACACCTAACACCTCAGAGATCTGAATGCTAAGGCCATCATCTGACCTAAAAGAATTCTTCCCAAGTCTCTCTCTCCAGACAATTAAAAGCAGAAACTAGTGTACCAGCAATAGATGCAAGATTTGACCAACTCACCTACTGAGTGAATAATGCAGGAGGATGGCTGTATGGATACAATTGAGAAGAGCACTGAGAATTCTGATGAGAGACTAAAAAAGAAAGAGGACAGAAATACACAGTTGTTGTCCTCACTTAATGGGATGGCAAAGGCTAATAAGCTTTGATGTACAAAATTGAACTACTAGGAAACTAAACACAAGCAGATAGGATTGGACTCCTAGGCCTCACCACCGCTGAGGAAAGGGAAAATTGACTAGATTTCTTTGGAAAATGGAATTCCAGATATTTCAGGGCTTGATACTGATGACTGAACACAAACATGGGGCTACAAGAAAACTGTGGAAGTTCAGTAACATTTAACATTGTTTTATTTGCTCTTTCACATAGCAAACTGTTTAGATTTACTGCTCACTAATTCGAGACTCTTTGGTCTCCTGTTCCACAGAGCTCCACCTTGCTCCCTTTCAAGCTCTTATTATAACACTAGCCAATTGCTCATCAAGAATGACCAGGGGGAGCAGGGGTGATGGAGTGCCACCACCTAACACCCCATGCTGCCGCTGTTCTGCCTCTTGCAAGGAGCAGGGTGGGGGAGCTGAGGTCAGCACGGCTGCCCTCCGCTCCTCCACCCTCTGTCCAGTCCTCCGCACGGCTTTGGAATCATGGCAGTGCTCCCCATGCTTGGAGCACTGTTTGGCTGTTTCTGTCAGCCAGTCAGAGTGCAAATAAAGTGTTATGGACAGACAGACAGACGTAGGTTTTTATAATATTAGAATGACATACAAATTCAACACATGAGTATCTAACCAAACTCTTCCTTTTTGTTTCTTGTTGCATGTCTTCGCTATTTCTGTCTTCCAGATTCACAACAGTACTGTCTTCATATTCATAGAGAGCAAAGTATAGTTTTAGCATATAAAAAATAACTATCACCTATAGGTCTCTAAGTATCACTGCTTTCCAGGTGCCTCTATTCCATTATCTCTTTCCAATATCTCTTTGTTTGCATTTGATCATAATTTTTCTCCAGCATTGGCTTGTTTATTTATTTGGGTGAGTGTTATTTTCTGAACATATTCATCATGGCTTTCTTTGTACTGTTTCAAACTGATGCACACATATCCAGATTTAGTGCTATTTGGAAATGTAATTAACATGCTGTTTGTCCCACTTTGAGATGAAGAACAAAGATGGTAAATAAAACCTGTGTATCATGATACCTGGAGCTCTTTTCTCTGTAATACATTGCTGTTACACAAATTAAAAATCTTATCCAAGATTCCCAAAGGGATTCGTAATTATGGGTTCTTCAATTGCTAAATTCCCAACTTGACAAAACTCATAGGGTAGGCACTCAAAACTTTCTGAAGGTTCTCCAAGTTGGATAATCAAAACTTGAAACACCCAAAACCACATCATCTTGACCATTTTTTAAGCTACGGGTACCTTCAAATACAGCTAATAACTCTGTATTTATATGTGATTACACAGATTTTATCAAACTCCTCTGAAAAACATTAGTTACTAATTCAGAAATTTTATATGTAGAGGAACCCAAAGAACCTTGTCTATATATGTAGAGGGAGCATTCAGCGTATCTCCTAAGGCATTTTACATGGAACCTTTTATGAGGAGAGAACTAAAACCCAAACCAGAAGATGCTTAGTCCCTGTCCAGAGATACAGGGCAACTACTATGTTTCCGTCTGGATGCAAGCTTAAATGTTAAACCCCCTCAGATTTCAAACCTGAGTTATTAAAATGGGACTATCCTATTCTTTCAGCCAGTTTAGCTTGTATGGGTCTCTTGAGTGTATTCTAGCAGCTCTTGCAGTGGTGGGGCATAGATAGCTCTCATTTCCTTGCTTTACCTGTGGCACATTAGGGTATTCTTGCTGTTTTGGGGCAGCATGCCTTGTACTTATACAAGGTTAATTGCATAGTTTTAGGAATAGATTAGACAAGCACTTGTTTGCTATGGCTTGGATAGTGATGATCCTGCCTTGAGCAGCTGATTGGAAACAATGACTTCCTGAGGTCCCTTCCAGCCTTTCTTTTCTATGATTCTACCCTTTTTTAGTCCAAGCAATTAGCTAATATGTGGGTTCTGGAGGTTTTCTGTTAGGGAGAGGAACTGATAAGAAGCAGGCATTTTCTTCAGTGCAATCTAATGTATTTATAATGAATATATACAATGTCCAGTTTCCCTGAAAGCAGTAAGACTCAAATACCAGGAGGTGAATTGTCTTTGCTCACAATTTCAAACCTGTTTGCAAGAAGCAGTCAACCAAGAGAGACAGGTTTGGGGACATTCTAACTGGACTATACTGATTCTCTTGCTTTCTCCTCGGCTTTCTGCTTATTTTCCTGTTTGCCTTCTGGCTTTTGGCGTTTAACTCCCAGGCACACTATGGTTCCACCCAACAAAGACTGTTACTGGTGTTTGTATTCAGAGGGCAGCAAAAACACTTTTGACCACATGGTTCAGTTCCTTTTCCAGCCTTGCCTGGGTCATATGTGATTTAAGTGGTGGCTTCTGTTGTTTCAACTGTCAATAAACAAAGGGGCATTTAAGTGTTCCCTCATTTATGCTAAAAAGGTGGTTATCACATCCACCAGCAGTTGCCCATCGATTAAAGACACCCTCCCAGGAAGCTATAACACTTACACAGCAGCTACAAAGGGCGTGATGCCTGAGGCATCCTGTTTAGATCCAGATTCTGAACTATACCTAACTACAACCAAGCACCATATAATCAAAACTATATTCCAATGATACCCTGAGGAGCTGTCAGGTAATGAAGATTTCCCTGAAGCCTGCAGATACTTACAGCTCACCTAGAGGGTCAGAAATGAAACCTTGATATAACAACTCACCATTTGTTCTGCACTTTTAAATTCTATCTTGGAGCAAAGAGGGGAGTGACACAAAGAGATGAGAATTTGAACTCACAGCCTCAGAGTGCACCAGTGTACCTTTTTCCCTGATTGTATACTAAAACTGCTTATAAAGTCAATAACTTCCTATGGTTTCACAGGAAAGCAGGAAGATTAAAAAAGAGACATGGTCTCTTTGAAGATGTAGAAGGCAATAAGTGAGCAGGCTGAATCCTCTTTAGATTTAAAAGTCTATCCACTGCTTACAGTTCTGCTTTAAGGTGTCAAAATTGCCGTAAATCTTTAGTTTAGTTATATCCTGCTGCTACAGAGATACAATAGATCCTGCTGCTCTGTCTCAAAGAATTTAGGCAGCATCATTTTTCTTTCAACTTTAATGAAATAAAAATTAACAATGATTTTTGTAACACATAATCAGTTTTAATTATTTCAGTGCAACACTGCATTTATTTTTCCCCAGATTGGCTCTAACACACCCATACAAACTAGCCAGGTTACTGAATTTTAAATGAGGGAGGTGAAAGCCTGGGCAGGGAAGGGGCTGGTACGTGTTCAAGTGAGATGAATGTTGGCCTTCTGATTAAGGCACCAGGACTTCTGAATTCACTTCCTGGCTGAGTCTCAGATTTTTTGAGCAAGTTACTTAGGGCCACATCTTAATTGACTTGCAAGGCTCCTAACCAGGACTGAGAGAGAACAACTTATAACATCTAATAGAGAGGGTTTTCTTTGAACTAAGCTACATTTATGTTATTCTAACCTTACTACCAAACAGCTTTGTAAGCATGGCTATTAATGTAAGTTTCCTGGCATACGGTTCGCTTTCCTGGTACTCTGTAATCTACAGAAACATAGACATACACTCTACAAGGACTCAGTAACCCTCTCCCTACAATGACATCTCCAATTTATGATTGTGGAAAGAATGTTGGTGAAAGTTCCTTGAAACTCTTTATGTAGAAAGTATCAATAATTGCCATGTTGGCATCTGAAAATGTGGCTCTGGCAGACTGCCCAGTTACATCAAACAGTTCACCATTAGATGTGAAGTCTCACTGTTTCTGTACGGTTATCTGAGAGGGCTGTAGAGAATCTTATAACTGATTTCTAGAAGCTCTAATAAGTGATGCATTTCTTGCTTAATTTTGAGTAGCAGTTCTTGTTTGTCTTTTCTGGAGTGGGCTAGCAGTCCCCAAATATCAAACATGACACCTGGTCCCTTCTAACCCTAATTTTCTATGATTCTATACCCAGAGAGGTGGTGGAAGCTCCATCCTTGGAAGATTTTAAGACCCAGCTAGACAAAGCCTTGGCTGGGCTTATATAATTGGAGATGGTCCTGCTTTAAGCAGGGGGGTGGACTAAATGACCTCCTGAGGTCCTTTTCAGTCCTAACCAGGCATTTTTCAATGGTTCTATGAAGTCAAGATTTGTACCACTTTAGCCAATGCAAATATTTTCTTCTTATTTTGATCCATGTGGTTTCCTATACATCCCTGCTTGAGGTTTATATTATACTTTTAATTTACTCTCAGAAAACAAAATTACTTCTTGAAACTGGATTGCAAACTGCAGTTTCGACCAATTTCACATGAAAGCATAAGGCACATTATGCCACACTGTTGTGGTTTAACTTAATCTGATTAGGTTTGAGAGCATCAGTTAACAAGCTAGTTTAAAGGTCTGTTTAGCATATCTCACCACCCTCTCCTCATGCATCCATTGCATCCTACTTCTTTGCTGAGACCTATGCTGCATCATAAAATAAGATAGTTTTTCACAGGTTTTCCTTATTCATTATATCCCAAGTGAGAGAAGATTTTCCTACTGGTTTCTACTCAAAGCCAGAATTCAGAGTTACACACAAAAATCCTATGTCCGTATAGCCATGAGCTCAACTTCCTGCATTCAGATCAGCACAAGTAACCTCACTCTGCTCCTCAATGTAAAATTAGATTTTACCCTTTTTAAACCTTAGCTCTGTATTCTCCATGGTGCCAGCCTTTAAGGACAAACTTAGTAGATGGTCTCATAAAACGTCTTTGGAAGTCAACCATTCATGTGCTCACAGTTTGATGAAAATTTTACACATAGAGAGCATAGATTATGCCAGAGACAAAGACATAGAGGACAAGAAGTAGCTGGAATCAACAAGAACTATTTGACTATAGCTCTACCAGTTTCTATCTCCATGAAATGCTAGAAGAAAAAAATCTGGCACCTTCCCGTTGACTTTCTGGGAAGCTTCTTCTAACTTAAAACCTTACCTCCTCTGAAGCACAACCAGAGCTCCTGAAAAAGAAAGAGCTTGCTGGTTTTTTTGGACTGCCCCCTGCATTTTCTTGACTATAATATTTATGATATTTGTTTTATGTTTGTTATGCTAACCCCCCACAGAGTTGTGAGATTTGTACAGATGCCATGAGCTCACAGACACCTGCTTTATTACATGCAGACCTTCCTGTTCTAGCACTTTGCCAACCCTAAAATAGACTTTTTAAACATAAATAACAAGTGAAGAAATTGCCATGGTGGCAGAGAACTGAAAAGAGCAGTGTGAGAAAAAAACAAGCGGAGCTGAGAACTGCTCTGTGACACATTGTGATGCTCCCTATAATGATCATTATCAAAAGACTTATCTAGTTCTTTGTCCCATTTACACACATTTCCCTGGCTTATGATTCAATAGTACATATACATCTTAGCTAAATACAATGTTTCAATATTTTAAAAAAACCTATTAGAATATAACAATCGTAAGGGGGCAGCTCCTTATTTGGCATGAATTGTCATAGCTGTATTTAAAAAAAAGTTTAGGAGAGATGAGGATCTTCTTCTGTGTTTCTAGTCTGGCAACCAAGTATTTCTTTAACCCCCCTTTATGCATATAGCCACCAAACCCTGTACTTACAATCCTTCTCCAAACACTTCCAGTCTTGCCTTTAAAAAGCCATATTATAGTATCACGCTACACAGTAATGATCAAAACATGCCAGAAAGAGAGCATATGACATGTAACATTGCCCCTTCTAAAAGGGCCATCAGCATAGGGTGGATTCATACCTAGCATTCTAATTGCTACTCTTATCAGAGCCACCCTGAATATTTTGCTCCATCTCCCATGTACAGTCATTAGTTAAATGGTTAACTGCATTCTGAAGATCAAAACAGAAGATGCAAGTTAAAAATCTCTCTGGATAAGTAAACTAGAGATCAGACACACAGAGCATTATGAGCAAACCAGTTCTCATCTTGCTGAGACTGATCTGAAGTTGCACTTGCTTATGTTACAAAAGAATCGTGGAGATCTGAGAAACCATTACTATACCTACCATGATTAGTGAACAACTCCTCTTTTAGAGAATATCTTTTATATTTTTAATATCTTTTTCCCCCTCCTGTTTTCTCCCTTATGTTGCTACAAGAAAGACTCCACACCAGTCAAATGGGAAATGTTTTGAAGTACCTATTAGAGGGGATTTTTTCCCCCTGAAGCAGTTCATACAATTGATCCTGCACATATCAGTATCACACAGCAGGAGGCTAAACTCTAAAAGCTTTTTGGTCAGGAGTTAATATCACACCCTTCGATCCTCAGTATTTTCCAATCTGTCTGAGTCAGCCTATGCAACATGAAAGAACACAGGTGTGTTGAGGGACTGGTGAGTTGAGGCACCGGTGCCAAAAGTCTGATATGCTTCATAGCTATCACAGATGAGGTGATAGTGTATCACATAATCCTAGAATAGTAGGGCTGGAAGAGACAACAGGAGGTCAATTGGTCCAACCCCTGCTCAAGGCAGGCTCTGATTATGCTATCCTAGAAAGAGACAGTTAGCTGTGTTAGTCTGCAGTCAGGCAAAGACTAAGTAAATCAGAGATGCATAACATAAGCTGCATCAGATGAAGTAAGCCTGGAAGTATCTAGGAACCCGGAAACTTCTTTGAAAAAAAAATGCTATGAACTTTTGTAGTAAAACTCATTCATTACATTCATTAGCCAAGGTAAGGCTATGGACACTTTGAACTTCTGGTGACCCGGAGGCCTGCATGTAAAGAAAGTAGAGGGCGATGTGGAAAAGATAGCGTGGCGAGTGGAAGATATTTGCATGCCATGTGGAAGATATCTGTGCGCCGTGTGGCAATTACCTGTGAAAGTCTTGAGTGCAGTATGAAGAGCAAGTAGAAAAGGATCTTCGCCGCAGAGTGGGGGTTCAATTGTGGTTCGCTTGAAGAGTGCCTGCGAGGTAGTGGGTGTCTGGGAGGCTGGTGTGTGTGTCTGAAGGGTGTCTGTTCGTGCGTCTGCAGGTGTTTGAGAGACTGAGAATACCTGTATGGTAGAAAGAGAGAGTGCCTGTGAGGTAGAGAAAAGGAAGAGAACTTACCTAAAGGAGCAGTTTGTGACCAAAGTTTCCCAACATCAATAAAGGAGTGGATTGACATTGCTCAACTTGAAGACTGCATCATCAACATAGAGACAGGGGATTGCTTGAGGGTCGTCCTGACTTGTTTTATTGCAATCTCAAATTTATGACCTCGCGATCTTCTTAGGTAACTATCACCCCTCCTTTCCTTTGTTATATGTTTGTATATATATGTATGTACTCGTGCATATAATAGTGTGACTAGTAGGAATTATATATATGTAGGTGTTTAATATAGTACATTGTTTTAGGATAAGTGATAGGTTTAGTATTTTATAGTGTTTGGTTGTCATATTTAATAAATAAACCATTTTAATTCGTTAATGTTTCATCTGTGTGGGAATTGCACGTTACTCAGGGACCAAGAATCCTCCCACCCATCAATTTATTAGGTGGCCAGCCATTGATTTTGGTTTGTTTAAGTTCGGTTCGGGGCCAATAGATTTGGCAACCCTTGAACATTTAGACAAACAGGTTTTCTGACCCCAACACCAAGAGCTGGCCTCATTTCCTGGACAACACTGTGGGATCCTGAGCATGAATAATACTCCTGCCGCTTTCAGGTAGAATTGCTTTTTAAAAAAGAAATAGACTACAACTCAAATGACCAGAATTCCATGGCTCAGGTCCCAAGTAGGCACTTCCATTAAACCTGCCAACACTACTTTGGCCACTAAAAAATGAGCTTCGCCAAGCTGATCTCCACCACGACTTACCTGTGTCAGTTCCCATTCAGTCTAGTCAGCCATTACCTGGCAACAATACCCCAAGATTCTCCGCAGCACTTGCCCTTCTTTCCATCTTTCTGCCTAAAGTGCTCCAGAATCTTTCCAGCAGCTACATTTACTTTAGTACTATCTACCTATAATCTCTCTTGAATTTATATTCCTGCTTCTCTTTTTAGTTTTTATCTCCATCATGGAATAATGCAGTTTGGTCTTACAGCTGGTCTACACACTGTTTTTGTACTACTATTATTATATTATACTTAAAATGGTACAACTCCAGACTGTTGATACAGTTATGCTGGTATAAAAGTGTTTGTATAGAGAGAATTTATTTCTCCATTTCTGTCTACACTTATAGTGGCACTAAAACTGGTATAGAAATCCTTAGTGTTGCGGATGAATTTTCCATTATTGCCCCACATTATGCTCCCTTTTTAGGGTTACATTTCAGCCATTTTTCCATTAAACAAAATATTTTTGGTACCAGACTCTTGCCACCTCTGTTAACTTCATGTCAACTCCACAATAGCTAATTATTTTGCATCTCAATTTCAATTTAAAAAATACAAATATTCATCATGTCATTTTTATAGCCCACCGAGTGCTGTGTTCAGATTATTGCACTGATATCAAAATCACAGCAAGCAACTAAGACATAATTAAACTTTTATCCCTGCAGATTTTAGAAATATATACTTAAAAAAAAAGAAAGCAGGCACCTGTAGTATGATGTTCTAATTTCATTTTGATTTGAGAGTCTCCAGAAATATTTTCTTACAGAGTGCTTGTATATTAAAGGAAAAGATTGGAAGTGAAAACCAGGCCTGGTGTTAGAATTCTTACATTCCAGAGCATGAATAACACTCCTGTAGCTTTTGGGTAGAATTCTTGTTTTATTTTGTCACTTGATATCCTATTTGATTAAGAACCTAATTGGCTTCATTCACCATGCCTGCAACCATCAGATGACAAGCACACTTAGTATAAAGAACAGGAGGGTGGATAAATCTCTCATACCATAGAGAAAAACAAGTTCAAGATTACCCAGAAAAACTAGATCAAGACTGTCCAAATGGCAGTCCATGAGAACTTAATTTGTGGCCCCTGGCTCCCACCCAGCCTCCAGTTTGAGTCTCCAGGCTCTCCCTCGCTCCTCTGGCTTACTTTTCCTGCCCCTACTCTAGAGGATGGGGCAATGTGGATGGCTGAGGGAGCTGAAGGGGAACCAGAAGCCCCTGGGGCACACAAGCCATGGTGTGGGGGAGACACAGGCACAGGTTGGAGCATGTGTAAAGCTCCACATGCTTTAACTAAAGTTTGTTCAATGAGCTTTAGTTGAAGTGCCCCATTTTGAAGCATGGGGACATTGAATAAATGTGAAGCAGAGGTTGCTAATTACCAGACTCCAGCAGAGTCAATTAATTGAGTCTGCTCCAGCACGTGTTAATTAGAATGCATTGGAGCAGGCATCCGGCACATGCGTGCATAGTGCCCACAGTCCAGTGGTAGAGGGGGGCTTCTGTGCAAGTGCATAATTGAGGGTTGTTAGTTGTAGCCGGTTGTTCTAAGGACACAGGCAGACAAGGTTCTTTGGGTAGATGTGATATCTTTTATTAAATCCAATGTCTATATTTAGTCCATGATTTTTTGTATCTAGTAGATTTATAAGTGAACTTCATAGGCTCACCTACAAAAGGTGTTTTGTAAATTCCCATTGAGGATTAGAACTGAGAGATTGGAGAGAGAGTGGTTGTCTTGTGAGAAGTACGCACCCACAGGTAATTGGGTATTTTGGGTATTTTTGTCTTTGATAAATTTTCAGTGTACAGTCATTCTGCAACACAGTTGTTTTTTGGTTTCTCCTACATATTTTCCATCAGGGCATTTGGTGCACTGGATGAGATATTACATTTCTGGAGGTGCAGATGTAAGATCCAGGAATGGCGATGGTTCTGTTGTAGGATGTAGTTATTATGGGAGTGGTGGAGATGTGTTGGCAGGTTTTACATTTTTTGTCCTGGCCATTATAAACTGCTTGTCATCTGATAGCCCCAGGTAACCTGTCTGCATTTTACCAGCTACATTCTATCACTAATTCTACATTCCTCCTTCCTTCCCTCCCCACACCCAACCTGTCTCACATCTATTGTTTCCCATTCCCTCTGATCCTCACTGCCGTGCATTTGCATATCACAGACCTGCATTTTGCATATTGACTTCTATTCTACCCAGGAGAGCACACAAACACCAACAGACTGTCCCTATGCCTGAAGAAGGGTGTTTGTTACCGAAAGCTTGCAAAGAACAATTTTTCCAACTATATAGTTGGTCTAATAAAAGATATCACATTTCTCCAAAGAATCATGAGCACATAACTGAGGCATCCACACACGCCAGGGGGCCCATGGCTTGCCCTGCTCTAGCCTGTAGGTGTATGGCCCTTGCTGGTGTGGCCTGCAGAGGGGTTGGCTAGCTACCCACTTAGAAATTGGGCAGCTCTGAGCTGTATGTTCACAAATCAGCAGGGCTGATCATCCAAGAATGCTCAAAGAATAGACCGAAGTAATTGAAGAGCCATTGGCTATTATGTATAAGAACTCATGATGATCAAGGCATGTCCCTGATGACTGGAAAATAACAAATACTTTCTGTTTTTAAAATAAGAAAAGGGAGGATCCAGAGAATTACAGACCAGTCAGTCTAAATCTGATACCCAGGAAGATACTTGAGTACATATTTAAACAATTGGTCTGTAAGCACCAAAAAAAATAAGATGATAAATACCAACCAACACAGATTAAATCAAGAGCAAGTCATACCTTATCAGCCAAACTTCCTTCTATGACAATGTGATGGGTTCTTTTGGATAAGGGGGACAGAACAAAATACAAGAATTGGGATTTCATAGAATCATAGACTCATAGAAATAGGGTCGGAAGGGACCTTATAGATCTTCAAGTCCGACCCCCTGCCTGGGCAGGAAGAAAACTGGGCTTAAATGACCCCAGTCAGGTAGACATCAAGCCACTTCTTAAAGACCCCCAGGGTAGGAGCCAGCACCACTTCCCTTG
>NW_005842033.1:1772244-1788965 GCF_000455745.1 Alligator sinensis | reverse complement strand
AGCCTTCTCTTGTGAAGGCTGAACAGGTTCAGGTTCTGTAGCCTCTTGTTGTAGGGCCTGCCCTGCTGTCCCCGGATCATGCGGGTGGCCCTCCTCTGGACCCTCTCAATGTTGTCCACATCCCTCTTGAAGTGGGGTACCCAGAACTGGACACAGTATTCCAGCTGTGGCCTGACCAGTGTCGCGTAGAGGGGGAGGATCACCTCCTTGGCCCTACTTGAGATGCACCTGTGGATGCATGATAGGGTCCGGTTGGCCCTGCCGACCGTGACCTCACATTGTCAGCCCATGTTCATCTTGGAGTCAATGATGACTCCAGAATCCCTTTCTGCCTCCGTGCTCTCAAGAAGGGAGTTTCCCATCTATTAAGTGTGCTGCTGGTTACTACTGCCCAAGTGCAGCACCCTGCACTTGTCAGTATTGAAACGCATCCTGTTTTTGTTAGCCCACCCCTGCAACCTATCCAGGTCTTTCTGCAGTCTTTCCCTCCCTGCTAACATGCCCACCTCTCCCCAGATTTTGGTATCATCAGCAAATTTGAACAGGTTGATTTGATATATCTCCACCATAGTTAAGCTTTAGATGCTGTTTCCCATGATATTCTTATATGTTAACTGGGTTTTTGCTTGTAGCTATGTTGATCTAAGGACATAGGCAGGCAAGGTTTTTTTAGTAGATGTGATATCTTTTATTAGACCAACTGAGTAGTTGGAAAAAAGTTCCTAGCAAGCTTTTGGGTGCAATCACCCTTCCTCAGGCATAGGAAATCTCTGCTGTTCTGAGACTCCAAGGAAGGAAGGAATGAGATGCCACTGACATCAGGTGCAAGTTAGATAAGCATTTCTCTGGATTTGGCCAGAGGTAATCCTGCCTGGAGCAAAGAGTTAAACTAGAGGACTTCCTGAGGTCCCTTCCTGCCTATGATTCTATAATCCGCTCCTAAAAAAGAACTAACTCCTGGGAGCAAGGCAGTTGGGATAATGTTAGCCATCTCCATCACAAGACAGCTTTCAGTTCTTGGGTCTATCATGAATGATCACATCTCCTCTGTCACTTAGCCCTGTCAATATCTGGCTGACTCTGCACAATGCCAGCTGGTAAAAGAGGAGCCATGCACAATGGGCCCCATTTGTGACCACGGTCTATGTGGACTTTCCACTGCTAACTGCCTGCGGCCAGAGTTCTGCAAGATAACATAAGTACAACACAGATACGGAACCTGTTACATCATGTCTACCCCACATAAATATCCTGCTAACCATTCCATAGTCAGTATTTCTCAAGTTTTTCCATACTGTGACTGCCTTTTCCACACAGCCCCCAAATCCCCCCATTCAAAGTCATATCTGGACTCCCTATCATTTAGCAATAGTGTATCAGCAGACTTATCTGCTAACAAGTCTCTGACACCTGGTTGCAATCCCTCTGTTAAGAACCCACATGCAAAAGCCATTTTTGGGCTTGTCTTGCATTCTGCACCATCATTATACCTACTATATGCTACCAAATTTAAATAATCAAAACTTAGAATGTTAAAATCTAACACAAAATGAGAAGTGACTCAAACCAAAGCCATGTCATCTTCTTTCTTCGTAAGTCTTTGCATACTGTTGTGCCTTTCCCTTCTTATATTGCCAGCATAGCCTTTTGGCTCTTATGTGTTAAATTATCTAATCAATTTATGGCTAAATCAATGGAATTACTCCTGATAGTAAGCAAAGCAAGGCACTCAGTTATAAGAGCTTATTGGGTCCTTAGATCATCAGTTCCTCAGAGCAGGGACTGTGTTTTATTATGCACATGCAAAGCAATATGTACATCAAGGGTGTCATATACATAATTCATGTTATAAATAATAACAGTACACTAAGAATGAAAAGTATACCAAAAGGAAACTTCACCTACCAACACCAGTAACTCAAAGCTGCTGGCATACAAGCAAGGCTTGGTATGTTAGAAGGACAGTGCTTTCTTTAAGACAGAGGGTAAAAATCAGGTATGTGGTTCTGTTCCTAACCAGACTAGAATATTTTTTTGTATCCCATGGCAAATCGCTTAATCTCTCTAGCTATAAATACTTTCTTCTCTCACAGGTTCATCAAATGTTTACGATAATGTCTGTAAAGTGCACAGAAGGCTTTGCTTAAAAGCTATTATTACTGGTGCTCAATGTGCAGCCACATATAAAATAGGTGGCCATATGTCCAGTGCAATTTTCAGTGTGGGGTTCTGCTGAGCTATAGATACGACTATAATGCACACTCCCACAAAACATATAATATTTAAAACAATTCTATGTGTATCATTATGCATAATTACTTATTATAATATATAAGTTTGTTTATTTAATTACTAAAAAGGTGTTGGGACCAGATGACTAGATAGACTATAGCATTTGCAGGCTATATAAAGTATAGTGGGTATGTACAATTGGGGAGGTTTTCTGAAAAAATATAAACCTTATGATATTGCCCTGGTCATTGTACTGATTTAATTCTCTTCTGATCCTCCCATAGCTGAATAATGATGGGCATCACCTTCAACTTCTCTTCCTGAACTCAACTGTACCTGAATATTGGAGCATTAACCCCTAGGAGAGCTAGTGCTTTGGTGTTTTTATCTTCTCCTCTTACTATTATGCCAGTGTCATTTTTTTGCTTTGCAGTTTACAATAGCCTGGCTATTCTTCTTTCATATTTAAGAACCTTTATGCAAATCATGCCAGTAGCACAGCAACCTAAAGTTCTTGCATTAATGCACAGTATTATTCACATATAAAAATTCCATTTAAATCCCATTAAGGTTATGACATAAATCCAAACAAACTAGAAAATGCACAGTTAAGGTGGAAAAGTGACATATGTCTTCCAGTCTCTTAGCAGAAGAAGGCAGAATAGGAGCGTGATTAGAGTGTCACCCAGTTGGGGAAAGGTACTGAAGCACATATGTTACCTCTCTGCCTTTTAACCGTTTATTGCTTTGATTCTGTTTTTGTTTGGTTAGTTTTGCTTCTGTTCTATGCCTATATCCAAGTCTTGGCAGTATTAGAAAATAACATTTGTCCATGAATAGATCCAGAAAACATGTGTTCTGGGGGTCTGAGAGGCAGGTCTTTGATAGAATAGTCAGAATCTGGGGACAAAACCCCCCCAGCATTTTAGATTTTGCTTTAGACAATTTTGAGTTAGTCAAATGCTGTGCTGTGTTCTATTAACAACACCATGTCTACACATTCAATTAATGCTCTTTAGGTAATGTGCATTAAATCTAGTACCTCCAGGTACTTTTACAAGTGCTCCAAGGATGGAGGAATGGCACTTTAATCAGAGCAGCTCTCAGAGCCACTCTAATTAAAGCACCGCAGCGTCTCGTGTATCAGTGCCCCCACACTTAAAAATGATCGCAGGGACACCCATACCACACTCCAGCAGACTCAATTAATTGAGTCAGCTCTGACACACTGTAATTACAGCACATCAGAGCAGCCTCCATGCTTGTGTACAGGCACCCTCCATCATGAGATACTGGAAAAATTGCACATTAACCTATTTTAAAGTGCATTAGCTAAAGAGCAGAGTTTTTTGGTGGTGCTTTAATCTCCATTAAAATAGGCTAATGTGCATTAAAGCTGAGATGTAGATGTGCCCCCCTTTTGTGAGCATCAGGAGTAGCAACTTCTAAGTTAAATTCTGGAAGTGCTTAGTTCCATATTCTGATTTTGCATTCAGTCTCTCCATCATCATAAATAGTGCTTCAGTGCTATATGCTAATGGCTCAAAACACCAAAGCTTTGCAATAGTATTACTGCAAGATTGGGGTCTTTACAGGGGACTACAGTAATACTTTCATCTATTTCAATAAACACCAGGTGTAGCCTGATAACTGCTGTAGGATATGGGCTGGGCAGGACTACACAATGGATACAATATGGTAATGCTGGTGCACTCAAGGATTGTTGAGCAACCAAGATTGGGATTGTACCATCCAAGAAAAGTAGGTGATTTGTTGTGCTTTCTCCCCACACCATTATACATCCATTAAGTTTGGCCCTATGTATACATTACCTATCCTGTAAATTGTGTGGTTAATCATGAATTTCTGAATAGCACTTATGTAAATCCCCACCAAATATTGCATGGTTCCTTTTAAACATTTTGGAAAGCCATTTTTCCTTCTAGGTTTGATGCAGTGTAATTACAGTCTTTGTTTTGGCTGTTTTGGCAATGACATGAGGGTACAAACTGGTTTGGGTAGTAAAGCTGCTGCATTTACTAGACTCCTAATTTTGATCTGAGTTAGCCATTTGAAAGACAGAGACATACATATACACATCTCTGAAAGCAGTTCCATCTGTTTTTCTTGAAGTCTGGGTTATAATTAACAAGAATAGAGATATTTCATGTTCTGTATTTGTGACCCAACATGTCTTCCATCGTGTTGTCGTTGAACACTTCTGTCCTACACAGAAGTAGAATTAATTGGGCATGCAGCATAGCAGTTTTTAGGGTTCTTCTTTAAAAAAAACAAAAACCTAGCATTTATTTTTATCACATTGCTTTGAAGAGGGTTTTTTCCCCTCCTCAGTTCCAAGCAAACACACAACAAATTATACTTTGAATAAAGCACAACACCTACTTCCATGGAAACAGCAATCAGCTTGAGGAAAAGGTGGGGGGGGGGGAAATCAAGGTGACCAGAATACCCTATGTAGCACCATTACCACATATAAGTTGAACTCTTTCAAATATAGAAGAAGCAGGGAGGACAACATAAAGCCAAAAGTGCTCTCTAAATAAAATACATCACAATTTATTCAAAGAAAACATTTAAAAAGAGGTGAAGTACATTCAAAGATTTCATTTTATGAGCGCTTGACAAATTTGGAGGCAAACCTACACATCCAAATGGGTAGGGTCTTTTTGGACAGGTGTGCATCAAGATTCAGAAAGACATGTTAAAATCAATGCTGAATTAGACCATAAACAGTATGGAGGTGAATGAGAAATAACTACAGACTGTCTGGCCAGTTGGGTATAAATTTTAGTGTGTCAAGATCTCAAGGTCAGTATCTGAGAAAACTTAATTAAGAAAAGCAAAACAATTTGTGAATATGTAGCATGAAATACTTATGCTTCTTATGCTTTGTTGAGTGCCTGATATAGACCCAGGCACTCAACAAATACTATTTTAGCCTCACTGGGGTCATTTCTAAATTTCATTCTGTTCTCCAGTCTGGTTACTTAATTCTACAGAGAGCCCATTTCGAGAAATTACTGATTAAACCCTTGTCCACACAATAGTTATCCCTCCCTTTGACCACCTCAATCGTCTTTTTCTCATGACTGCCTACCTCCCCACCAAACATATCTTTTCCAGCCTACTCAAAATGCAATTTCTAAAGCCACCTCACTTATTATGTGGAGTATGACATCTCTGACTTCTTCTCACATGCTTCATCAAGCTTAAGCTTCTCTTCCTTGTTTTCTGCTCTTTTTTCCACCAACTCCCCCTCCTTCTTTACTGGTACACCTCTCCTACACAATGTTTATGCCCTTTTGCATAGCTCTATTTATGCCTCAAACCCTATCCTTCTTAAGTGCCTAGCAACCTGCCATCTCTCCATTCAAATCTCTCCTCAAAGCATACTTTCTTGAGACACCTTTCAATAATGACCTGATTTCTGCAGTGGATTAACTTTTACCCTCCATCGACTGGATTAAATGTACTTAAACTGCACATCTGTGTCATATTCAGGGTGTCAGCTCCTAGTCAAGAACTGTTTTCCTGTATATTTGTACAGTGCCAAGCATATGGAGGATGTCTCTATATAAATAACTGTGAAAAGAAAAATAAATGAAGAATACTAAGGCCTCACGCTTGCAAAAACTTATGCATGCATTCTAAGGCCTCAAGCTTGCAAAGATTATCCATAATTTGACAGAGGCGGGTAAGGTCTCATTGATTTCATCAGTAACATACCCATTAGGGCTGTGAGAAGCTTCGGTTGATGATTCGATTCGGAGAAGATTGGGCCCAATTTGGCAGCCAAATCTCTAAATCTGAATTGAATCAGGAGACCCATTAACCTCTCTGAATCGAATTGAAAGCGTCCAATTCAATTCAGAGAGATTTGGAGAGATTCAATGATTTGGCCATAGACACAGCTTTATATGTTTTTTTTGCATACATACCACAAGGTACCAGGCGGCTCGTGAACGTTGAGATGGTGGGGTGAATGGAGCATCCCACAGGAGCACAGGGGGGTCCCCAGCACACACAGCAGCAGACCCAGAAGTGGACCAGAAGCACTTCCAGTCCATTTCTAGGTCTGCCGGAGAGCATGCTGGGGGACCCCCTGTACCTCTCCAGCTCAGTGACTGGTGCCTCCTGGGTCTGGGGAGGGGAACCCAGGGTCCCCCCATAGCTGGTTGCCAAGCCAGGGAGCACAGGTGTGGGGGGGCCACTTGCTCCATGACGGGCCCAGAAGTAGACTGGAAGTTTCAGTCCACTTCTGGGTCTGCCACCAAGCACATGGGGCGGGGGCGGTTGCCCGCACTACTGTTGGATGCTCTGTCTACCCCAGCAGCTCACCATTCACAAGCCGTGCCTGGTACCTCAAGGAACCCCATGTGAGGGGACTGGGCCAAGGTATGTCTTCGGATGCTTGAGGCTGCAGTTTGGGCCAGAGGCTGAGTAAGGGGGATCAGTCAGAGAGAAGGGGTGAGTCCTGACCCCAGTAAGTCCTCCATCACTGGGAGTCTGAGTGTGGGTCGAAAGTAAGACCTGTAGTTGAGCACAATGACCTGCTGCTCCAGGGGGGGAATGAGAGCCCCCATGAGACCCTGGAGCACCAGTCATGGTGTGGGTTAAGAATGCCTCAGTAAGGGGTGGCCCCAGAAAGTGGGGAGAGAGGAGGGGCCCCAGTGGGGGAGGGTAAGTATGGAACCCCAGTGATGGGGAAACTAGAGGGTGGGGAGCCCAGCATGTGCATGTGAGTCTATAGAGTTGCCCCAGAAGAGGCCAGAGCAAGCTTGTGTCTGAGGCCTGACAATAAGGCCTAAGCTTAGTCCAGCTATAGGCCAGGAGCATTGTGTCATCTGGATGCCATCTGCGAGGCTTGGGCTGTAGTGTAGGGAAGAAACGTAGTGGCAGATAGTGCCTCCTTGGCATCGGGGCAAGAATGGGCAGCCTCCCACCTAATTAACACCTCAATTATGTTCCATCAAGGCATGGCAGACGAGACAGGTGGGCAGCGTGCCCAAAGGCAGGTGGGGAAACCAGCATTATGGCTGCTCAGGGAGTTCCCACTCTGCCACACAATGTTTAAAACCAACTGCTTAGCAGTGGCAGCAACATTTCTATTCAGGCAACAGTGAGAGATTCAAATGACTTCATAGCTCATTATAATTGACCTAATTCCTTCTAAAGTCTTCATTCCACAGGTGGTAATTGTTGCACCAAATTAATTAATTAGTTAATTAATTTAGCAAAAGTGGGTGGGTAACACAGATTAAATGATTAATGAAGTTATTTGGACTTCAAAATTAAATTTATTAACAGCAACAAACATTAAAACACAAGTGGAACAGAAAAGGGCATATTTACATAAGGCCATTTTGTGCAGTATCCTCTGGGAACTGGGTGGGTGTTCTCTCTATGGGTGCTTTCTCTGCTGCCTTCCTAGATGTCTTCTTTCTTCACAGATTCCCATAATTACATTCTTTACACAGACACCCCACGCAGACTTGCAATTTTTTATACCTCCTTGGTGATTGACAATATTCTTATCATGAGCTCATAGATTAGTCACCAATCACCTTTAACTGGTAACAGCTCTTAATCACTCATTCTCCCTCAGCAACCACTCCTGTCACTCACTCTCTGGGACCTTCCTTACCACTCATCTCTCACATAACCAATTGCTTCTTCTGCATCTCACACTTTGATACTTTTTGCTGTTAATCACCCTGTAGGTCAGCTAAGAGTGAAATGAGACATTGCTCATGCTCTTCTTCTTTAACTAGGCCAAAAGGTCAACCATGGGTCACCCCTAAGGCAGCCATAGGCTTTTAAGACTCAGAACTTTTATGGGTTTTAGAAAAGGAAAACAAGTTAGGGGCCTACACTAATGACCCTCTCTCCTTTTTAATGGTCTTGATGTTCCACCAATCCTGCTATCCTTTCTTTTGCAACTTTGCTGTCTAATACTGGCTCCTGGTAATATAAATCCTATGTCACAACCCTGCAGACTGTTTTAAACTTTAGCTAAAAACATTTACTTGGGTATGGAAATGTTAACTCAGGCAAACATTAACCCAGATGTGGAAATAACTTCCAGTAAAATATTGGATGGACTGTCAAGATACCCAGAAAGGCTAGATGTTGTTTTATAAATCTGAAAGAGATGTCAATTTAATTCTAATGCCTACAGGACTAATGAAACAACAAGTTTTGATTATTTTTGCTAGTTCATTGTGGGATTATATATATATATATACACACACATACACACACACATGAACACGTGTGTGTATGTATATGTATATGTATATATGAACACATGATGTAGCAAATTAATAAACATTCTAATAAAGTTATATCTGCTTTTGCTTCAATCTTAAACTGAATAATATATCCCTAAACCCTTAGGATATTAGTAAAGCTTCTCTTTAACTGGAGAAAAATATGGATTATGTTATAGGTGATGATGCACAACACCAACTGAACCCACTTTTCAATATCCTAAATCCACCCTTGGATAGTGAAGTGCCTGAGCCATGCTAGCATAATGGAATGTTAGGCTCAGGTAAACCATTGACTTGACTTTTTGACACACAAACATTAAACATTTGTAGGAGCTAGGCCTAAGTGACTTGACCAGTACCACATAGCATAGCAGTCTGTATCTAAGCAAGGGGCAGGAAAAAAAATAGCCAGTGAGCTGGATCTGGTTTGCAGGTGCTCCTCTGAAGAAGAATTATCTCCAACCCACTGTTGCCCCTCTGAAAGTTAGTGCCTCTCTGCCCTCCATGAAGTAGGCACTGGCCCAGCTCTGCTTGTTAGGCAGCCAACCCCCAATCCTCAGCCTGCCCCGACCCCCATCCCCAAGGCAGGAGGCACCGGAGAGAGGAAGCTTCTACCCAGGAAGACTTCTGCCCCCGGTGAAAGTTGAAGTGCAGGTACATGCACTGCAGACTCATATTTGGGGAAAAGAGCCCAAGAGCCACAGGTAATCCGGACAGGGCCAGGCCTCACCATGACTGGCAAGTGCCCTCAGTGGCTGGGGGGGCACAGCTGTGCTGGCAGCAACAGAAGCAGCGGGCGCCCAGCAGCAGTAAGTGTGGAGCTCCCGCAGATGCTGCTGGCATTGTCGGCAGCAGCCAGGGGGGTGGCAAACACTGACCAGGGGGTCGGTGACCACCCACAGGTGCCACCAGCAGCAGCAGCAGCAGCCATGGGTGATCGTGGACTGCCCGCAGATGCTGTCAACACCAGGGTGGTGAGTGGCAGCTGCCTGCAGGCACCGCCAACAGTGTCAGTGGTGCCTTTTAGTAGCAGGTGCACCGCCACGCTCGGGGGTGCACATGTACCTGCATGCACCCTCTATGCATTGCCCCTGGGCCTCACTGTGTGCCACTATGTGTAGCTGGCACAGGAACCTGGCCCCACACCTGGGACTCAGGCTGGGAGACACTAGGTAACTGGGCCAGGCCAGGCTGGGCTGAGCCCCGCTATGTGCTACCACAGTCATCTGGTTCAGCAACCCAGCCTCATGCCCAGGACTCACGCTGGGAGCTATGGGTGATCCAGGACCAGCCACTCCCTGCTGTGTACCACCACATGCAACTGGCACAGAAACCCAGCAGTGCACCCAGGACTGGGGCCAGGACCCGCAGCTGATCTAGGCCCAGCTGGGCTGGGCTCTGGTATGGACACAGGCACTGCTAATGGCTGGCTCTGTCTCTGCAGGAGGCACATCACTCCTGCCACAGCAGCTGGCCCATGTGCACCTGCCCTTTACATGATGCTTCTACCTGCTGTTGCATGTGGAAGGCAAGCCACTGGTGGTGCACTGCCTTTCCTGCCCACAGGAACTTCCAGGCCACACATTACAACTGACACAACTGCAGGCCACACTTGGCTATCTGGCTGAGTTCACCGAGCACCTGGGCAGCAGGTGAACAACATCTATGTTGCACCAGGGCAGCAACAACATCTATGTGACCAGTCAGGACAGAGGCAAAAGTAAGGGTAGGGGGAGGGTCACCCTGAGACATGCTGAGAGCCCTGTGTGCTTTGGCCCTGGCCATACTGGTGACCCAAGGGCAAGGAAGTGTGAGACACCTGGGCAGCCTCCTGCTGCCAAGTGTGGGGGGAAGTAATTCTTTACCCCATGGGTTGATGGCAGAGTGCCTTTCACAGTGAAGACACATCCCAGCCCTAGTCTCTGGACCACAAAGGCAACAGCAGTGTGGGGTGGAGGTCTCTGCATGGAGCTGCTGGGTAGCAGGGGATAATATTGGATGGGGTTTCTCTGCTTGCCCTTGGCCACTGCTGCCCTCAGGGTCTGATTGTTCAGGGTTATGAATGGACTTGAAAGCCACAGCTCAACAGGGAAGCAAGCATTGTGGGACCAGAAAGCAATGCTTTCCCCCTATACCCAGGCTCTATAGCCATGGACACCCCTTTATTTTGAGCTATTATGCAATTACCTCTACATACACTACTCAAAAAAAACAAACATAAAACAGGACAAAAATTATTTTTTGAAATAAAATTATAATATTTTATACTAGATGTTTGGGTTCTAGTATATGATTTATTTTTTATCTATAATTTGTTAAAATGACATCTTTGGAAAGATTTTATTGCACAGCCTTTAACTCAGTTGGATCAGTGTCACTCAGGGAAGTCCAACACACTGAAACCCCCACTGATTGGTCAAGGGCAATGGGGAAGTTTGTTAGAGGGGTCATTCCTGTGCCTCGCAGTCTAGGGGGAAGAACTTCTAGGGCTCCAGGGACAGGCTACGTACCATGAAGATTGGCCTCTGGTAGGGCAGTGTTTCCCAATCAAGGAGTGGACCTTCTGATGTCAAAAAGGAGGCATGGGATTCTGGGATTAATATGGTAATGATGGAGGTGGGGTTTGGTGTTGGGTTGGTGGGACTTCTTATGTCATGGACCATGTGACAGGGCAAGACTTCCAGTTCCAAGACCGCAAAACCCCCTCACAAAAGGAGTACTTCCAGGAAAGGGGAGGGCCTTCCGGTGGCAAAGGTCAGGGATTAGAGGCAGGACTTCTGGTCCCAAGATGGCAGCCAGGGGGTGAGGCACCTGTCAAGGGGCAGGCCTTAACACTTTGACAAGAGATGTAACCTTGCAGCCCTCGACAGCTCACCAAAACTCATTAAGTGGCCCTCCAACCAAAATAATTGCCCCTTATCCAAGGATTATCAGAATGTCTGTAAATTTTGTCAAGATTAAAAGTTCAGGGTGTTTATACACTTGCTCCAGGAGAGAGGAGAGAGGCACTTTAATTAGAGCAACTCCAAGAGCCACCCTAGTCAAAACATCTAGACCATCTCTTGTATTGGCATCTCCACACTTAAAAATGGCGGTGGGTGCACTTTAACTAAAGCTTGTTCAACCATTTTTTAACTTGGGGATGCTGATACATGAGACACTAGAGTCTGCTGGAGCACAGTAATTACCATGCTTCAGCAGACTCTATTAATTGATCGTGTTCTGACGTGGTATAATTACAGTGCATTGGAGCAGTCTTGCTGCTTATGTACAGGCACCCTAACAGTGTGTGCAGTTTGGGGCAATTTTATACTTGGACAGTGTTCAGCACAAAAAAGCTTCCATCCCAACAGAACCTTCTAAACATTAGTGTGATACTAAGTGTAAAAACAAATATTGCAAATTCTTCTGCATATTTCATTTATTCCTAGTAGGGGTATGTGAAGCAGGCCCTATTCAATTCAAATTTGGATTTGGATTCAGCCCGAATCAGGGAGAGTGATCCGATTAATTGATTCAGATCACTGTCCCTGATTCGATTTGGCTGAATCCAGATCTGAAGATTCAATGCTGATTCAGAGACTCAATGACTCAGACATAGACACAGCTTTAAATGTTTTTTCTACATACCTCAAGGTACCAGTGTGGCTTTTGAACGCTGCAATGCAGGGGCATAATGGAGTGTCCCACAGGAGTGCGGGGAGTCCCTCCATGTGCTCGGCAGCAAACCCGGAAGTGGAACGGAAGTCCGCTAGGGACCATGCAGGGGAACACCACCCCCCCATGCCCTCCTTGCTCGGCAATCAGCCAAGGTGGGACCCCAGGTGCCCCCCGCAGGCCAGGAGGCACCCGTCACTGAGCCGGGGGAGAATGGGAGGCCCCCCAGCGTGCTCCCCACAGGACCTGAAAGTGGACTGGAAGTGCTTCTGGTCCACTTCCAGGTCTGCTGCCGAGCACACTGGGGAGCCCCCCATGCTTCTGTGGGACACTCCATCCACCCCAGCATCGCAGCATTCACAAGCCGCCTGCTACCTAGAGGTATGTAGAAAAAACATTTAAAGCTATGTCCAAATCTTTAGTGAAATACAAGAAAATATCCCAGATTTAAGTCATGCAGAGGTTTTTAACTAGGTGCAAGACAAAGAAACCAGATACCTAGAGATAACTGAAACATATCAGAAAAACAATTTTGACTGGAAGACAGGTATTAAAAGGCATGAATACTTTACAAAAAATCAAAATAAAGGTAAAGGAAGGGGAAAAGTGTTGTGTGATGATGATGCAAAGGGAGAGTGAGATAAAAACAGAATCTGTTTGAATCAAAAGGCCTTGTTACACATTCATTTTAGGTAGTTCCTGCAGCTCTTAACCCCTGGGTTGTCCATACATTAACACCTGAAACTAGTATTAAGCACATAGGAAGTTTAAAGTTATGCCACTCCAGGACAGGTTTATCTCTGATTCTTGTACTGCAAGTTGTGTTCCATTGATTTGTGGCCAGTCCCCACAGATGAGCCACCCAAGTTGCAGTCCTCCAGTATCCCAGGATGCAGTGTCCTCTCCCACACCCTCCTGTTCTGTGTGGATAAACTTTCCACCCCATGAATTCTACTGCTCAGGGGGGAGTTCTGGCACTAAACCACCTCTGCATCTACCCCTGGGGATGTGATTCCCCCCACGCCTCCTGCAGTGCAACCCTGTGAAAACAGCCTTAGAGCACCTGACAGCTAGCCAGGTTGCATGGATGGGTCCAGGAGTGGGGTCCAGGGAGGACAAGGTAGGGGCCAGATCAGGTCTGCATGAGCTAGGGCTTCCTTCCCAGGGCCAAGACAGTAGTTCCTCCAAAACTGCCTGCTCTTACCTCCCAGCCACTCACAGAAGCATGACCAACACAACTCCACACCCCAATCCCAAATCCCAATTTATTAAAACATGAGACCTTCTTTAATTTACTTTATTTCTTTTCAATTGTTTTACTTATTTTATCCTTCAGTGACCAACTTCCTTCATTTCACCATCCTTCCCCCACCCCCATTTCTTTTCCACCTCCCATTCGATTGCCTACCCCATCCTATTAACTACCTTCCAGCTTCATGTTCTCACCCCCACCAACCCATCTCTCCACCTAGAGCAAGGACAGAAGCCTGAACTGGCTCACCAGCCCTGTAGTAGAAATTCACAGCTGTAGCTCCTAGTCAGGCCCCTGCTCACCAGCCCTATAGTGGCAAGTCACAGCTGTGCAGGTAGGGAACAGTGCGAGAAAGTTTTTAGCCTTAAGGTGTGATGGCTCCAAGCTCAAGCTAGCACTAACACTGAGCAACATTTGAGCAGCTCAAAGTGTTATGTGTAAGAAGGCACAAAGACATTTTGGTGAAGGTGGCAAAATAGGCTCAATGGGGCTATTTCTGAAAATCTGCTATCAACACCTAGGGTTGGAGCTGAATATGGATAGCGTTCCCTGCAATATAAATGGGTGAGATATTATAGGGAATTATTTTATTATTGCAAGCTTTAAGTTATCCCATTACAGATATGAGAATAAATACTGTTAATACTGATAGGACCCCAATATTTCTAGATGTGATAGTCAACATATTTCTTTACCAATTAGTTGCTGAACCAAGAAGAGTTGGGTTGGATAAATAACAAGGACACTAGAAAAACTGCTTATAGAAAATAAACTTGGATCAAGTTGATTCAGATATAAACAAATATAAAAACTATATTAGAATCAAATGATACTGGTAGACTCTGCTAAAATAGAACTGTTATATCTGGAAGCTCCTGTATAGGTCAGCAACCTTTTGCTGGCACAAGACACTCTTCAAACCCAGCTCTCAACTGTTGACTGCAAATCTCCACCCTTCAGAACACCCAACCTATCTGTGCATACCATTGTCAATCACCATACCAAATGGCAATGAAGAGGGGCAAATTCTGATGCAAGGGGAAGTGCAGGCACAAGACAGCAGCAGGGAAGGCTGCAGAGGACATGGGTAGCATGGCACTGCTAGATCCAACCTTTCTATTGTCCAGACCCAATCTTTTTGCAGGATAGATTTGTTCCACAGGCTGTAGGTTGCTGACCACTGTCCTATCAGGATAGAAAGATAACAAAACCTTTGTGATTTTATCCCCATTTCATTTAAAGTTAAAATTCCAGTAATTTAGTTCACTTGTACCAATATAGTAGCATGCAGCATGTAACATTAATATTACAACACCTCCTTAGTGGCAGATTCCCCTCCCTGTTCAGGCATTTAATATTTAGGTCTGTCCATAGCCTCTACTTCCATTAAATGGAAGGATAAACATTAGTCATTCTATAAATACAGCTGTTCCAAAAGGGCAAATTTGATAAACTTTGGAAATTTAACAACCTTGTATTAACAGTGCCTTGTCGCCCTGCTTTGCCTGCAGCAGATTAGGATGTTTTTGGTATCCCTGGGCTTATAGTTATATGACAGGTTTTTGTGGAGTTTTAGGAATAGGTTAGACAAGCAGATATATGAGACGGTTGGGATATGGATGTACCTGCCTTGAGTAGGGGGCTGGACTAGATGACCTCCTGAGGTACCTTCCAGGTCTACTTTTTTATGATTCTATGATCTTCTAATGGAAAACAAAATGCCCTTGTAATGATTTCTTACTGCTTTCTGAATAGAAGTTTCTAGCCTCTTCAAGCAAAGCAACTTGTGTCATACCAGTTAATGTAGGACACAATGGACCATAGCTCAAATATCTGATGACTTGGTTAAAATCAAGTTTAGCAAGGAGATTCCTGTGGTCCTATGACAGTGCAATCTATTAGTCCATTTCACAAAACTCTTACCACCCACATTGTTAAATGTTTGCAAAAACATACATTTTGAATGTATAAGAGAGGTTTATGTAATGCCTCTTTACACTTCTAGATGGTCCTTTCCTTGTTTAATAATTCATCATTCAGGTCTATTAAGTAAATTGACTCATTTGCTTGACTGTTAATGAAGTTCTATATCTGATTATTCCTTACATATCAATGACAAGGTTAGTAGGATCACTGCATATGAGAAATTCTTACTATATAACTTCCACTCATAATGTTGATTAGGTCTTACAGCCCGATTATATTTTTGTAAATTCACCTGAAAACCTTGCATTGTACATTGATTTTTAAACATAACATCTGAGTGCAATTTTCAATATGAACCTTGTTAGATATGCCTTCTTTAAAAATCAGTTATATTGCTAATTACTGATCACTGATTACTTTTCTACTTTAAAAGGAGAACATGATCTATGACACAAAACTAGAAGTGGTTACAAACACTTTGGAGGATAAGAGCAAAATTCAAAAGGAAAATGACCAGTTTGAAAACTGGGCCATAAAAACACAATGAAATTCAGTAAAGGCAAACAAAGTGCTACATGCATGGAAGAAAAAACAAATGTACAGATACAGAACAGGAGATAATTGGCTAGAGAACAGCATTGCTGAGATGGATCTTGGGGCTGTGGTAGATCACAGACAAAACATGAGTCAGCAATGTAACATAGTCATAAAAAAGCAAACACAATTTTGGTCTGCTTTAATAGGAATATTGTATGTAAGACACTAGAGGCGATAGCACCACTCTACTTGGGGCTGGGTAGGCCTCAACCAGAGTATTGTGTGTGCTCCTGGGCTTTACAACTTATAAAGATCCAGGTCTGTTAAATATATGGCCTATGGGCCAGATCCGGCCTCTGGATCCACTCAGTCTGGCCCACCAGGCTACTGGTAGTATGGGGTGGGGGATGAACTGCCATAACAAATGCATGATGAATAGATCCAAGGAGGTGATACTTCCCCTCTATCGGGCACTGGTCAGACTGCAGTTGGAGTACTGCATGCAATTCTGGGCGCCGCACTTCAAGAGGGATGCAGATAACCTGGAGAGGGTCCAGAGAAGGGCCACTCGTATGATTAAGGGCCTGCAGACCAAGCCCTATGAGGAGAGACTAGAGAACCTGGACCTTTTGAGCCTCCGCAAGAGAAGGTTGAGAGGTGACCTTGTGGCTGCCTATAAGTTCATCACGGGGGCACAGAAGGGAATTGGTGAGTATTTATTCACCAATGCGCCCCCGGGGGTTACAAGAAATAATGGCCACAAGCTAGCAGAGAGCAGATTTAGATTGAACTTTAGGAAGAACTTCTTCACAGTTAGAGTGGCC
>NW_005842033.1:1761642-1772223 GCF_000455745.1 Alligator sinensis | reverse complement strand
ACTCTTTCCTGCCTATGCAGGGGGTCGGACTCGATGATCTATTGAGGTCCCTTCCAACCCTAACATCTATGAATCTATGAATCTATAAAATCCAGGGCCAGTGGACATGACCATCAGTGACAGAAGGGCAACCAAAGCTATGTCAGCACAGGACTGGTGCCCTATGGCTACCACTGCCACCATCCCTGCTATCATCCCCACTGCAGCTGCTATTGCCCTGTCCCAAGTTAGATTTACCCTACAAAGGAGCCCCACAGTCCGAATCCACCCTGGGTAATAGGATGAGTTTGACACCTCTGATGTCAAAATTTGCTACCAGGATTTTCTGGAAGCAACCCCCCTCCCCCCACCCCCAAATGGAGCAAAAAGTGGCACAATGCATGCTCTACAAACATCCTGGCAGCAAATTTTGGCCCCATGTTGCAAATTTGTAATGCAGGGCACATTTGCATGTTTGCTGTGTGCAGTGCATGACACCACAAAGAGATTTTGATTCTGCCCCTTAATTCTATAGTCTGGATTATATGGAATATTTTGCAGTGGGCTTGCCTAAAAAGCTAAAATATCTTCAAACTGATGGCACCAGTTACAGAATTATTTCATATACTTTTAATTTTATTATATGCTTTCTTAAATCTTGATTAATATCTTTCATTTTATCTAGTCATATATATCTCATCTTATAATAAAGTAATAACTATTACATCTTGATCTCCTATATCTCTGTTGCAAATGTATAGGTGTAAAATAGATCAGAAGTATTCAGCTAAAAGTTTCTACACAATTTAGCAAAAGCTTTCAGTTAAACCTAGGTAGTTAGCTGTTGTAATAACACATCCTACAATTTCTTCTTGGTGAAACACAGGAAGAGCATATACCACTGGACATCTTTTAAAGGTTTATACTGACATTATGTCAAAGATTTCAGCATAGTTATTTAACATTATTGTAATCAATAAGCTCCATGTTTCCTGTATTGTCATTACACAAGAAGGTCAGTTCCATTTTACTGCACTTCAGCTTAAACCCTGAGGGCAGCCTCCCCTCTGTCTAGTGGCTCTTATATCTGATGTCACACAGTCTGCAACAGCCTCCCCTGTTGCTCCTCTCCAGAAGGCAGAAAGCCTGACAGTTTTTCTTGTCCAGCTAATAATTCTGCTTCTCCTGGGCTGCAGGCAAGGAGACTTTTCTCATCCTGCTCTTGCCTTCAGATTTAGTCAATATTTGCATAATATATTAAGTACGTGGGAAACCTCCAAGGATTTGGTTCAATGCCATTTGGATAAGCACCCAAAAGCTTGACTGTTTGTGCAAACCTAATCCAAACAATCTGATTCTTGAGTTAATGGGCTGGAAATCTTGTGAGAACAGGTTGTTGCACAGTACAAGATTTCTGGTAATGCTTGCTTCTGGTATTGGGAGAGAAATACAATGAAAACATCCCTTTATACTATGTTGGCATTTCCTCCAGTCCCAGTGAGACCCAAGAAAAGCAGAAACAAAAAGATTAAAGATAAAGGGGAAAGAAAGATATTCAGACTTCACTGAAGCTCAAAAGCAGATCATCTTGGGTTAAACTGATATTCAGGGTGGGGGATTATGTTATCTGAGCCAGTTTAGTTAGTCTTTTATAGGAGCGCTCATCCACTTTATTGATATGCATCAGGTATTGGTAAAATAATATACTATATACTCTGACTGACTGGCTAATAGGAATCTGTCAAACTATGAATGCTATAACAGTCACATAATAATAACACAGCACTACAGAAAGTAATAAATTATACACTTGCCACCATCCCTCATATATTCTATACGGATCATGGAGTTATGGTTATTGGTTGCAGTGTGTATTACCAGGTCCCAGGGTCACCAGCACAGAGTTAAATGATGTAAGGGAGTAAGTAAAATGATGATCTATGTTCTCAAACAGACTCAGCCTTGGTACCTATTTAACTAATGCAGTATGTTTATATACTAAGCATGCATAATTAGATTCATTGAAAAGGACAGAAAAATTGACAATGGCAGGGGCAGAACTGTGCTCCATTTATCAAGGTTTGGAGCCCGAGACACATTTTTAAACCATGTAGGCTTGGGATCACTCTAAGTTGGCTAAGCTCTCTCTCAGAGATCTGTATAAATGTCCTTGTACCAAGTGGGATATTATTTTTCTACAGAAGTTCTGGAGAGATTGTCATACACTTCACTCAATAAACCTGAGAGTTTGTTCTTTTATTGCTCACCAATTTCAAATATATTTATAGAAATAACTGGAACTAGAACCCAGGGCCACAGTAATCCTAGGCTGATCCTATTGCTGCTTCTACTGCCCCTAGTTGAACTAAAACAGCAATTTCTCTCCATTTAGTCAGCTTAGAGTTTACAAGACATCACAAAACATTTCTGTGATGTCATCCTGTTCCATACCCCTGATAATCCATGAAGAAGCACTGTAGGACTTTGTTAGAGGTTGCTTTACAAATTAAGTTCCTTGTGTATTTGTTATATAATTAAAGGCACTAACCATTATTGGATCACTACAGGTAGTAGACCACAATGGAGAGGCCCATTGGCTGATTATCTGTGGACTGCTAAAAATCATACCATTCTGCTAGAGCTCACTTGTTTCATTCAGTCATGCATGCATATCATACACGAATCAAGTTATCTCCCCCTAGTGGTCCAGTCTAGTTACTATATTACTTACTGATGTCCTATCAGCACATCTTCTTTTCAGAGGAAATTGGCTGAAGTGTTTCTTATTACACAATAGTGCAGTAATCACAGAACTGACAGATCAGTAGTTATGAAAAATAAATGTCCTGAAGAGATAATGAACTTTTAAAAGATTCTGTGTTTCTGACATTTTTCTAGAAAGTCCTTTAGACTCCTGGTATACCTACATTTGGCAGGGGTCTCTTTAAATTCATGCTATCAGTTCTGGCAGGAGCCACCATAATCTACTCAATACTGATGGGAATGCCAGGAACATACTGGGTACAACAACCCATTATCTCCATCTCTTTATCCATCCACAGGAACATGACTCATATACTTGCCATGTACTTTATAGATCTTGGTGAAGTTTATTCAGTCTCTTTGGCTCCATTTCCCCTGATATCTTTTTGTACTCTTCAGTCTAGTCTATCTTGGGATTAGATTCTCTTTCTTTTGTCATCTTTTCAAGTTCCTAAGTATAATGCAAAGTGTTCAACCATGAAGTAGGAGACTAATGATCTAGCATGCAACTTCCAGTTCATTGGTAGAAGAAAAACCTTTCACTTGTGTCATTTAAAAACCCAGAATAAGCATTCATAGTACTCTACGAATATACATATGGAACAGCTATACAGTGAAAAGAGAATGAATTAGTAAGACCTATGGACTTCTTGGTCTACTTCCTACTGTCAGTGGGGATGGTTACTTGTTTGGTTTTGGTTTTTTGATAGTCTTCTTAGCCTTTACTAGTCTTTTCGTTGAGTCTTTGTTCTTTTCTTTACTAGTGAGAATTTCAAGTGAATAATGTTAGTACGGTTCTGACCAAAACAGTGTAGGAGAAAAACGCCAAGTTATTGAGTTTTATCTAATAAGAACATTGAGTTTTTCTGATCCAATGATGCAAAATAAATGGTCTACTTAAAGGTTCTCTCAGGAAAAGAATGAGAATTATGGGAGAATAGGCCTGGGTACAGAAGAATCTGAAACTTTCAGTCCCATCAGCCTTTTTATTTTTGTAGTATAAATTAACTTAAATTCTGAAAACGCCAAGTTATTGAGTTTTATCTAATAAGAACATTGAGTTTTTCTGATCCAATGATGCAAAATAAATGGTCTACTTAAAGGTTCTCTCAGGAAAAGAATGAGAATTATGGGAGAATAGGCCTGGGTACAGAAGAATCTGAAACTTTCAGTCCCATCAGCCTTTTTATTTTTGTAGTATAAATTATCTTAAATTCTGAAAAAAAGTCATTTTAAACTAAAAAAAAAAAACCCTCAAAACTTTCTGTTTTGAAAATGTCAAAAGAGGATGTTTCAACAATTTGGAAAATGTGCAATATATTTTCAATATATTTTGAGAAAGTTGTGGAACCCAAGTCTTTCCTACAAATAATTTTATTTTCAACACTTGTTTTCAGCAAAAAAGCCTTTTAGGAAAAATAAATTCCTGAACGGCTCAACAGGAAGATTTCATTCTCCTTCTGCAGCTTATGGAACAACACAGTATTTCTCTGTGGGCGTGTCTATACATGCAGATAAGCACAACTACATTAAATGTGCATTAAGCTAATACACATTAAGCAATTTTTGGCAGGTGTCTACATGTGCAAGGATTTGGGACTAAAGTTAGTCCCAAGTCGCTGCAGTCCTGCCATGTACACCTGTGGCCACTGGGCGGAGCTCCATCCTACAGCCACATGGCTGTCAGCACTTGGCAGCCATGTTGAAGCCAGAGACAGCTGTCAGCATTTGGCAGCCACCTTGGAAACTCTGATCCCTGGTCAGCCCCTTCCCTGCCCAAGAGCTACGTGCCCAGTGCAGGTGGCAGCTCCCTTCTTGCCCACCCTGACTCCCCATGCCAGGGTTTCTCCAGCCTCTGCCCCTGCCAGTGATGCCCAGCACCCTGCTACTCTAGCCCAAACTCTGCCTGCCATGCCCTACACTCCTGCTGGCCTTGGTGCTGGCCCTAGCAGGCACCCCCTGCCCAGGCCCCACACCCCCTGCCCAGGGGAGCCACGCACCTACCAGCAGGGACCGGGGCACCAGCTGTGGGAAGACCTGGCCAACTCCCTCCTTGTGCACCCCCCACTCCAGTCCACCTGCCCCACCACCCACACACCCCTACCCCCTGCCCACCCCCAGTATCACTCAGGACACAAAGGTGAAACAAAAGACTTATACCCTCACACCACCCACCCCCACCTCTTGCCCCTCAACAAACAGAACCCACTCCCCACTCAACCAACTGTTCCCCTCCACCACCCTCCTCACCCATCAATAAAAAACCCTCTTACAGGTGGGAAACTATATACAACATTTTGGGTCTTCAAGCTCAGAGTGGGGGGTTTAGTGGGGGGGGTCTAGGGGGAAGAGCCCCAGGGCAGGTGTCCAGTACCCTAGCTTCAGCACTTTCCCCTGTGGGTCTGGGGGCTATGGCTATCCCAGGCAGTGGCAGCCTCATGTGCGCCTGGGTCTTTAGCCACATGTTGCAAGGGACAGTGGTGAGTGGCAGCAGGTTCAGGGCAGGGTCTGGAGGGCAGGAGGCACCCAAGGACCTCCTCCCAGGGCCAGGCAGAGGCCTGCTGCAGGGCAGTGGGTGGGACTCAAGGACCCTGTGGGGGACATGTATGAAGTGTGGGGGCCAGTAGGGACATGTACGCAGCTGCCAGGGCCAGAAGGATATCCAGAGTCTGGTGGTCAGCATTCCCCTGCTGCCAGAGGTGCTCTAGGTGCTCCTACTCCAGGGATTCCATGCAGACCCCATGGTTCTGCTGCTCCCAGTCCACGCCTCCACCTGGGTGATGTCCTCTGCCCACTAGGTGTGCTCCCACATCTCCCACTCCTCTGCTACCACCATCAGCTGCTGCAGCAGAAGGCTCAGGTCTTTGGTGCACCACTGCTGCAGCTAGCACAGTGGGTGGCAGCAACCTGGAGCCTGCATCCCACTGGGGCTGGTGAGCTCTCCCCCACATCCGGATGTTGGCCCTGCAGAGCCAAGAAACAGAAGCCTTTTGTGAAAGTTTGAAACATTTCAGGGATAAGATGCTCTACACCAGGGGCCATGCACTGCCCAGTCTCAGATCAGGGGTTGGTCATGCATCGGTGCACAGGAGCCATGGTAAGTTGGCCGGGAAGCTGCCACCCAAGCCTCCCATCCCCACTTTCTCCCCTGGGGTCAGCAGCCCACTGGGTGCTGGCTGCAGGCAACCTGCTTCCCCCACCACCTTCCCAAGGTGGAACAGGCCAGGCTGCGGGCAGCACCTGCTGCTGCAACCCCAGGCCCCACTCCCATGCCACCTCCCTGCAGACCAGCCATTCTGCTGCACTGCCGCCCAGCCCATGACACCCAGGATCAGGGCTCCCAGGAAACTGGGGCAAGGAGCTGGCCTCTCTGAGGAAGGGCCTCTCCAGGTTTGACTCTTGGCTTGGGACTCTGAGCTAGGACAGTGTGGGGTGCAAACCTGGGCTGCCCCACAACCTCCACCGCTTCCTGGAGGGCTAGCAATGCAGCACTACACATCCCTGTCTGCCAGTGCTGAGGAGGACATTGCCACTGGCATTGACACCTTCCTCAGCATGTGAGAAGCCCATGCATGCCAGCTGTGGGGACTGCTTAATAAACTTTCAAACTGTGTCCCACCTGTCTGCTGCATGCTGTTCAGGGGTGGGAGGGGACCTGGGGCCAGGGGAGTGTGGTTGGGCTAGGTAGGGAGTGGGAGCAGGGGGCAGGAGGCAGGGGGCAGGGAGTGCAGGACTTACCCCTCCCAAGTGCAGGACTTACCACGTATCCAGGGCTGGCAAGGCTGGTGGCTCAGCATGGACCTCCCTGTATGCGAGAGTGACCAGCTGCACCCAGTGTCCACAGCATGCGGTGCACAGCAGGCTGGCTAAGGGTCCCCCCAGGGGAGGAGCTGGCACTGCTGGTGGCCAGCAGTAGCATAGCCGGCTGCCTCTCATGCTAGGGCCTAGGGCTATGCCAAGGACTAGGCAGCTACTGGACAGGGCTCCCTGAGCTGCCAGTGGATACAACAGCCAGGGAGGAGGACAGGGAAGGGTACTGAAGGACCAAGGTCCCCTCCTCTGGTGATGTGTCAGGTAGGCCACCCCTGCTGGTGGTACTCTTAGAGGTGTGGCCTGGCTCCCTGGGCACCAAAATGTGGGTCAGCTCCCACATTAGGGCCATGGACTTTTGGACATGACCAGACTGATGACTGAAGTCAGTCATGGACATTCACTTTGCCCACAAGGCTTTGACCTTTATGTAGCATTGTCACACCAACCAAAAGTGCCCTTGCTCCTGCATCTTGCCTGACAGGGTCTCATAAATTTGGGTGCTCAAGCACCCATCCCGTGCGAACTGCCTCTGCATGTTGGCACAGCCCCAGAGCACCACGAGGTCACACACCTCCTCCTGGGTCCAGTTGGGGGCCATGGCAATTGGCAAGGTGTGCGCACATGGGTAGAGCTGGGGCTCAATAGGGAGGAGGATGATGGCATTCTCATCCCGCACTGGTTCTCTGGGGTTCCACATGGCTGTCGCTGTGTGGCCAGTCCTGGACGGCTGCCAGCTGCACCCAGCAGAGAGGCACAGCTAGGGACTGGGAGTTGCATGGCAGAGGCACTTCACCACAGGACCTGCAAGCACAGGAGACAGCTGTGGGTGAGCAGCAGCAGGGAGCAAGTGCTGGCCCTGCTGCCAGAGACAGCCAGGCAACAGCCCTAGGGGGATCTCAGGGCTGGGCAAGGGCTATAGCAAGCTGTAGCCCTTTGCAACACTCACCTGTGGCCAGGCAGCAGCTCTGAAAGGAGCCAGGCCAGGCAGACACAGCCTGTTGCCTATCTAGGGGAGCACACAGGGCCTGCTGGGCTCCTGCACAGAACAACAGTTTTGTCCAGGCTCCTGGTGCATGCACCCCAGGGCACAAAATGGCCACAGCTTTTAAAGCCTGCAGCTAGGGGCGGGCAGAGAGCAGCCAAGCCCTGTGGGGGAAGAGACAGCCACCCAGGAGCCCTGGGACTGGGCTCAGGCCAGCCCCCTATTGGGTGGGCAGACCCAACTCTAAAAAGTTAGTGCTGGGTCACGTCTACATGCTTGTTATTGCACATTAACTAATCACAATTAAATTTGATTCCTGCATTTGCAGGTATCAAATTTAGGCACGATTAACCTAAGTTAATATGCATTAAAGATGTGCATGTATAGATGCACGCACATAATGTGAATTAAATTAGTCTAATGCGCATTAACGCATCTCATGTAGATGCACCCTGTATGTCACTAGTAAAATTCTCCTAGTAATGAAATACTGTATTTACCCAAATACAAGATGACTTTGAATTTACAATGACCCCCAAGTAATTTGATGCTATACATAGAAGATGATACATTTTCCAGTTACTCCATGCCTACATCAGCTGTGGACATTGGCAGTGTGAACGTTCCTCCTTCTAGCACCTGCTCCTAGCCAGCAGGGGACATGGAGAGGAAGAAGGGGGTAGGCAGGGAGCAAGTGCTGGAAAGAAGAACATGTGCCCTGCCTCCACCGTTCCTGGCTGAGCTGGGCTCCCTGCACAGCTACTCCCTGCAGTGCAGGGCAGAAGTGGGTCTGGAGCAGTTCTTGGGCTCTCCCAAGATGTGTCTACATGAGCCACCCACTTCACGGTTGTTACCTCACAGTCATTTTTCTTTAGTCAGTTTAATGAATTACTATCCTGGGCCCTTTGCTCTTTCTAACCACTAATTGTCCCTTGAGTTCAAACGGTGATGTTTCAGGATTCCTGAAGCAGGTATTGTAGTTTTCTGGCTTTGTAATTTCACAACTGTATAACCAAAACTGGACGAAAACTGATTGTGAGGACTATCAAAGTAGGTTCATTCTGGTCATCATTTCTCTGTCTTTGGGTATCCCCTACTCTGAAATAGGTAAGAATAAGGCTGTAGTATCCATTGGAACTGCTGTAGGATCTGTGTAAGATAAAAGGGCACATGACTTCTCAGATTATTTGCAAGAAGGATATTGAAGTCTAAGGCCAAATTTCTTGCCATCTGTATTCTTACCATCTGGTCCTCTTCCACTCCTATGGAAGGCCATTAGCAGTTTATGTCACATATTGCTAAATTTCTTGTCACTATAAGATGAATAGAATTATTTTCAGAAATGCCTGACCACAGATGTCAACAAGCAAAAGGCATATGCTGAGGTGGAGTAAAAAGAGAAGGGATCATGTATCTCTCAGTGCATTCAACTATTTTGTGTTTAAAAGTCATAGTACAATGCTCGTATTGTCCCAAGTGCTCTCCTCATATTTGGTTTCCACAAGGTTCCATGTGTATAACATAGAAAGGACACCAAGGCAGGTAAGTTTTTAAGATACTTTGCTTAGGGTACCACCATCAGAACTTCTCAAGGGATATGTCAAAAGTACAGATATCATTGGAGTCAATGGACCTTATCTTTCAGCTCAAATAGTGGAGAACATGTATTGGAAACTGTGGCAGGGCACCACTGGTGCCTGCCACTTTAAGAGCTAGATCAAGCACTCAGAAGGTGTTTGATTACAGCAGCCATTTTAGAACTCTGGCCGCCTATATAAACAAGAGCAGGTTGCTGCTGGGAGGCAGGCAAGAAACATTGCCTGACTGAGCTGCTGCATGGGAACATCTTGCAGGTAGGAGCAGGAGGCTCTGATCCTGGGCATGACATGACCTAAAACTGCACCCTGGCAGGAGTGGGTAGTCTGTTGGGGCTCCCAGTGGTGTGGGAGCCCCTAGGAAATGCCAAGCCAGTTACCACCATGGTGAAAGGTTGGTAGGGGTGCTTTATCCCCAGCCCTCACCTTCGGGTGGGTTATGTTCCATCTAATCCAGGGAAGGCCAGGTAAGCTTCTCAAAGCACCTGAGCCTGCTGGGCTGAGTGACCCTACAGGGCCAGGCATGCTTTGTGACGCACCTGAGCTGGGAATGGGGGACCCTGATCCGAGTGCAGGCAGGCAATTTAGACTTAACTGAGGGACCTGACTGGTAAATGCTGGGGCCAGGATCCAGACAGGGGTCAAAAGGGCCAGGGGCCCACCGTGAGGGACACCCATATAGAGCGAAGAAGCTCAGGGTCTTGACTGGCCTGAGTTGGGGCCAGGGCTTAAAGGGAAGCTGAAGGTCCCAGGGAAGGGGCCATGGCTAATGGGCAAAGGGGACAGTTGAGTTGGCTGCCTAAGATGCCATCTGCAAGGCTTGGGCTGCAGTGTAGGGATAGAATGGAGCTGTGAATACCCCCACAATATTAGGGTGCATAACGGGCAGCCTCCCACCTAATTACTACATCAATACTATTACATCAAGGCATGGCAGACGAGTGAGGCAGGTGGCTGACCCATAGACAGGGGGCAGACTGGTGCTAGCACTGGGCATGAAAGCTTGACCCTGTCACAGAAACAAAAAACAGAGCCCTGGTCTAGATTGTAACCAAGTGGTCTTAGACCAACAATGACTACACAGAGCTGAGGATATGTGGTTTATTAAAAATTCCTACATCCTAAAATATTTTTGTTCTACATCTGGTAAGAAGGTGCCAAGTAACGTGGGGCCTCTGCAGGACACGCTAGGAAATCTGGTCATCTCACCAGACGGTAAAGCTGACATATTCAACAATTTCTTTGCCTCCGTATTTCTGAGGAGGGACCCTGATATCTCCCCCAATGCCCCCCCCCAGGGCCCTGTGGGTGGCACACCCAGGCCTAGGGTTAATGAGGACCTTGTCAGGGAACTTCTGGAGGGACTAGATGTATTTAAATCCACAGGTCCTGATGATCTCCACCCCAGAGTGCTGAAGGAACTAGCAGGGGTCATTGCGGGACCTCTGG
>NW_005842033.1:1756501-1761248 GCF_000455745.1 Alligator sinensis | reverse complement strand
GCACTATTCAACATCTTCATCAGTGACTTGGGCAAGGGGGTAGAAAGCACCCTGTTCAAGTTCGCAGATGACACTAAGATGTGGGGGGAAGTGGGTACGCTAGTAGGAAGGAACAGGCTGCAAGTGGATCTAGACAGGTTACAGGGGTGGGCCAAAGAGAACAGGATGGGGTTCAACACTGACAAGTGCAGAGTAGTGCACCTGGGAAGGAAGAACGAGCGGCACACCTACAGGTTGGGGAACTCCCTTCTCACCAGTGTTAAGACAGAAAAGGATCTTGGAGTCATCATTGATGCCACAATAAACATGGACCGACAGTGTGGGGACGCAGTCAGGAAGGCCAACCATACCTTGTCGTGCATCCACAGATGCATCTCAAGCAGGTCCAAGGAGGTGATCCTCCTCCTCTACATGACACTGGTCAGGCCACAGCTAGAGTACTGCATCCAGTTCTGGGCGCCGCACTTCAGGAGGGATGTGGCCAATATAGAGAGGGTCCAAAGAACCATCTGCATGATCAGGGCCATCTGCATGATCAGGGGTCAGCAGGGCAGGCCCTACAAGGAGAGGCTGAGGGACCTGAACCTGTTCAGGCTCCAAAAGAGAAGGCTGAGAGGGGATCTAGTGGCAGTCTACAAACTAGTCAAGGGGGACCAGCGGGCATTGGGAGAGTCCCTGTTCCCCCGAGCAATCCCGGGAGTTACAAGAAATAACAGACACAAACTAACAGAGGGTAGTTTCAGGCTAGACATTAGGAAGCGCTACTTCACTCTCAGGGCAGCTAGGACCTGGAACCAACTTCCAAAAGAAAAGGTGCTGGCTCCTACCCTGGGGGTCTTTAAAAGGAGGCTGGATGAACATCTGGCTGGGGTCGTTTGACCCCAGTACTCTTTCCTGCCATTGCAGGGGGTCGGACTAGATAATCTCCTCAGGTCCCTTCCGACCCTACCAACTATGAAACTATGGTTTGGAAATATTTTTGGCTCTCCATGCCACTTTCTGTAGCTTTGTTTAGTTGTGTCCTTTCAGTAATTATATTAACTTTAAAAAAACAAAACCAACATGCAGGTAAAGTGTTCTAGCTGCTCCGCTAACCCATAAGATATTCAGGTGCAGAAAATACTGGTATGGAGCACAACAAGCTTTGAACAAGATATAAAGCATGCAATTTTGTATTGGACATGGAAGTTATGCTCAGTTGTGCCCCCTCACTCTGAACCAAACACTGACATGACCAAATTTTTGAGCTGCCATGTCTCCTCAGTCCCCAGCAGAAGGAAGTTTACTATTTCTAAAAGTACCTATTGTGCAGCTGCATTCTTACGGCCACCCTCGAACAATTTTTTTTTCACTGGGTCTGTGCCTTCTCTGCTTTTTTATGGTTTAGGAACAAAGCCTAAAATGTTTCTGGGTACTTATGGGCTTCTTTTCTGCCTTTTTAATAGCTAAGAAATATCAAGAATGTCAAGTCTTTCACTGATTGTTTTTGTGGAAGACTCAGACTTGTACTGAGAGTTTTCTCCCGTCAAAATTGAAGGGGTATTGAAAGGGGTGGGGAAACTTTAACAAAGCATCCTTTCCTTCAAGCATATCAGTCAGAATTAGATAAGTGTTAACAAAAAACACAGTTACTAAAAATATCACCTCCTCTCAATTGATCGGGTTTCAGTCTCTAGTGATAGCATAATTCCACTAGTTTTCCAGTCACCCATAATATTCTGCAGCAGACAAGAATTGAATTGCTAATGTAGACCAGAAAATATTTTCAGGGCTTTTTCATAATCCTAAAAGAAAGGGGGAAGGGGAACCACAAATCCAGTATTTTTCCTCCTCTACAGGTAACCTTGAATGAGACTTGTACAGTTTATGCCCTGTGCAGCTAATTGAGAGTAGTTGTCACATTTCAGGATTTACTTCTAAATTAGCTTTATTTCTGAATGGTGAGGTCAGCCCCCTGCAGCACCTTATTTATCAAAGGAAGGTAAATTGCTGGCATTTTGTTGTGAGTGTCAGTGTAGCTCCAACAAGGGGAAAAATAGCCCACAGTAGGACAGAAAAACAGTAAACAATGAAGAAAGATATTAAACAGATTACAGTCTCAGAGCTGTGAAATCTAAAGAGGTCTAACAGTGGGTGTGCGATTTATCCTCATGGACAGTATACAGCTTAGCCTAGTTATTCTGAATGCATGAACAGTTTTCCTTGAACTCAACTTCTCTCATCCCCACTTCCCAAACTACTCTTGTATCTACTTTTTTCTTGCCTTTTTCTCATGCTTATTTCTGCAACAGCTCCCTACAACCTCTCCACCACCACCTGGCACCCTTCTCTGAACCAAACTGCCAGACCTATTCACCCATATCTCCAGGTAGGAGATACTTAAAAACATTTCCACTAGGAAGCCTTCAAAATCGAGCCTTTGCTAAGAGGTATTGTTAAGATGAAAGGAAAGTTTGCAGAACTAATGGACGCCCAACCTTAGCACTAGTCATGGATTTTGCAACAAAGTTGTTTTCCACTGTAAAATATAAATTCATCAAAAGTTGAAATATTTCATGGAAACAACATCACTTTGCAACAGCATGAAATTTCCACTACCCAGAACAGTCATTATCCCAGTGTTATGGCACCCACCTGTAGTGTCAGAAATCAAGGTTCAAGACCCTCCCCCAATGACTATATAATTATTGGTACAAAAAGTGCAGCAGCTGTGACAGGTGACATTCAAAGAGACCCACCCCATTACATCCAGTATCCTGATGTTTAGGGCACTCACCTGAGATATAGAAGACTAAAGTTTAAGTCCATGGTCTAAATTAGTCAAACCAATCCTAATTCCTGGATTCTTGACCATTCTACAATGCAGGAACTATTATCTATTTTTCTTTCCTTAATTCAAGAATTCTTAGTTTATGCCAACACAGAACAGAGAAATTTATGAAATTTTGACAATCCTTGGGAAACCAGTTGCTACCCAGCTCCATTTAACGTGACTAGTCTACCCACTTTGTATCGCATCCTCTTCCCAAGCAACTTCTACTCAAGTCAGCAGCAAGATTCCCACTCCTTTTGGCCTCAGCAGCAGCTAGAGAAAGATTTTAGGTCATAAACTTTCCCCAACGGCTAGCTTGTTATAAGGCACCAATGTGCCATTGGCTTAGCAACACAAGATGGAAAGTGAGAAATGATAAAATCCAGTGCTGTAAGCCTAATTAACAATGCAGCACAAAGTCAGGGGTGTTATTCATGAAGACAATAAAAAGTCAATATATGCAAAAGACCTCAAAATATTATAAAGCAAATATCTCCATTTACTTCAGCAAGTGCATGTCAGTACTTTCCCACCTCTAGAAGTGGCACCAAAGTTCCCACCTCCTAGTCAGAACCTTGTATAGCAACTGTAGCACAAACCTATGGAGGTGGCTTGACCCATGGATACATTGGCCTCCATTTTGCAATTGAACACAGTGAGCGTTCAAAACAGATACATTACAAGGGACTAAAAAGTGGAAATGAAAAGGACATAGTGTGCACTTTCCAGCCAGCCTGATTGCTTTCTAAAGAGCAGAAGCAGGTAGGAGAAATAAGCAATGGGAAGAAGGGCACATTTGAGGGCTCCTTGGTACATTCCTTTAGATTATCAATACATTCTTTACTTTTCCCTATGGCTGATTTCACAAATGCTAATGATCTCAATAGGGATAACATACAAGGAAGCCATAAGGATTAGAAGATTTAGTAGAGGAAACCTCAAACCTTAAACTGGACTGGCTCACATCTACCACATCAGGCCCTCAAGCATGAAATAGTTCAACTCGGGCACCAAATAAGAAAGGATTAAAAACCCAGTTCTGTGGGTAACCACAAAGTGGGTAATGGAGGTATTTAGTCCAAGAATTCTTTAGGTTCAGAACAAACTAAACTAAATAACTAAGCAACAATAATTTGACAAGCAAGTGATAATATTTAATTAATCTAATAGAAAGTTGATTAAATCATGAAATAAACCAACAATTCCTTATAAGCTCTATGAAATCATTGAAGACAGCAGTATTCTTTTTTTAACTAACAATCACCATGATAATAGGGCTGTATCAAGCTTGCTCACAACTGATATATTTAAGTTAAACTCCAACTAAGCTGACATAGGGAGAGTCACTTCCAGGTTAAAAACTAAGCCATGCTAAACAGTATAGCTCAAATGTCAATTTAGGTTTCTTATCCAAATTGTTGGTTGCCAGAAAATAGCCAATCTTTTTCTTTTCCCTCCAACACAAGGTTCTAAGGAAAAACTCCAACAAAATTTAACATGCTACAATTTGTTATATTTAACATTCAGATGACAAATTTATGTGAAGTAACATCTTTAAATATATACCCCCTAACCCAAGAAATATATGCCTGCGTGATCTTTCAAAAATAAAAATTGTTTAAACTAATACTATATCAGGTATTTAAGGAACAATTCTACAGTTGCCTTAGATAAATTCTATAGGTTCTAGCCATATGCACACTCACTATAGGTCTCAAAGCCCTTTGAGACACGGCAAGAGGCATGTGCGGGAACAAAAAACTCTCCCTGTGCTGCCAATTTGCGGTGCAGTGGCAAAATTAGACCACTGGATATCCAGGGCTCAAAAAAAATTGCAGGGGAAAAAAGCGGGACAGGGACTGTACCCTGAGGCAACTGGAGGCTTGGTCCTCCACAGAGATGCTCTAGTAGCCAGTCAGAGTGTCTCTATGGCTG
>NW_005842033.1:1755962-1756473 GCF_000455745.1 Alligator sinensis | reverse complement strand
CGGGCCCCCCCCCCCCACCCCCACCCACCCCCCCAGCCTTCCCTGATCGCTGCCCCACCCGGCCCCATCCCCTGCCAGCCCCAGCCCCCACCAGCCCCATCCACAGCTTGCCCCACAAGCTTCCCCAATCGCTGCCCTGCCCAGCCCAATCACCTGCCTGTCCCCCAAGCCCACCCCCCAAAAGCTGCCCTGCCCAGCTCCAGCATCCCAACAATTAAAAAAAAGAAACCCGCACTCAGCAGAAGTAGCAGGTGCTGTCAAGGTGACTGGGACCTCACGGCAGAGCCCCCCAATGCAGCGTGGGGCCTGGGTGGCAGCCACAGTGGCCCCCACTGCCACACAGCACAAGGAGCCACACAGCACCCTGCCAACCCCAGCCACGCCCACACAATGGGGCAGTGGCAGTGCAGGCACCAGGTGGCCGGGGCCAGGTCCCGCTGCCCCATGCTGTGTGGGGTGCTCTTCCATGAGGCCCCAGTGACCCCAACAGCAGCTGCTGCTGCCAATGAGT
>NW_005842033.1:1736403-1755740 GCF_000455745.1 Alligator sinensis | reverse complement strand
GCCATGTGGCCCCTGTTGGGGGGGTCTATAACCGCTGTTGGGAGGGCTATAATCCCTGTGGGGGGGCTGTGGCCCCTGTTGGGGGCTGTAGCCCTATTGGGGGGCAGTATGTGAGCTGCACCCTGCAGGGACAGGGGACCTACCCCTCCTGAGCAACCCCCTGCACAGTCCTTCCACAATCCACATACACCTACCCACACACCCCACGATTCTCCACATCCCTCCACAGCCACCCACATCCCCTCACCCCCCTTCCCACCCCCCTCCTGCAAACCCCACATCCCCCCAGAACACACCTGCTGACAGGCAGCTGTCCCCACATCCCAGATGGCCAGGCAAGGGGCACACATGGCAGCAGTGCCGCACAAAGGCCAACTCTGCAGACACAGCCCACTGGCAGCTGGTCCAGAGTGGCAGATGCCTCAACTGGCTGTGCAGTCCCCATCTGGGTCTGGCAGGTGTGCAGCAGGTCGCAGCCAGGCAGCAGCTCCCACTGCCAGACTGCTGCAGTGGGTAGAGGGTGCAGGGAACTCTCAGGGCTGCTTCAGCAGTCCAGCTGGCACAAGGGGTAGTGTCCCTAGGTATCATTTGCCTGGGCTGCAGAAGCTCCTGAGAGCAAGTAGCCCTGAGCTACTTGACAGGGCACCTTTCTGTACTGATCAAGCTAGAATAGGGCAGCTTTTTATACAGCTGGGGACAGCACAGGTGCTAGCCCCAGGCCTAGCTCCCTCTGGCTGCAGATCCAGAAGGAGCCAGGCAGGGTTATTTTGCCCCAAGTGGCACAATTTGCTCCACACTAAATTGCACGTGTGCTGAGGCAAAAAGCCCCGGCTCAAATCTGCGCTGCTTCTATTTGAACTGCTGCAAGTGCAAGTGCTTGCATGTATGGATGTGCCCCATGCAGCCAAACTATCCGTGCAAAGCTCCATAAGCATTTTTAGACATATGAGATCAGTCACAGACCTTTCTGCAACCATCCTAAAACACTTGGCTCACACATAACTCCCAAGAGGAAATGATAGCAAAAGTTGGAACAGAATTTGTAAGAAAACCCCAATCATGCACTCAGTCAGACAGGCCCAGCGAAAGTAAGTTCCCGCCCTGGTTGGATTTACAAACAGAAAGCTATAATTATCCTTTATTTTGAACACAATGTTTTAGACATACACAGACTGGAAGAAAGGTTAGGCTTCAATTTGTTCAGAGTAAAGTCTTTTTCTGCTGACATCACAGTTTTGGAGTTCAGTTTATTTGTACAGACTGATCTGCATCAGAGAACAAACAGATGGTGGTTGTGTAGATCTGCTAGTATTTTATTAATTTATAAGACTTGTGGTGTGAAATCCTAGCTCCATTGAAGTCAATTGATGAAGCCAGGATTTCAGCCTCGCATAGGATATCATTCCTAAAGATGTAAACCACACAGGACATTGCACAGATCCATTCCATAAATGGTAAACGTCATTGCTATAGATTGCATATGCCCTTGAATTGTGTTATTTAGCAAATTCAGACTCTCCAGGAATTAAAGGATGAGCTTATATGAAAGAATCAGTGATACCACATTAAACAAGGAGTAAAGAACCTTAATGAGAGTTATGGTATGCGCTCAGAACACATCCAGCTAGATTAATCTATTTGAATCTGAGCCTAAAAAATTTAAATCAATGTGTTTGGGGTTTTTTGTTGGACTTTTTCCCTCCTTCAAATTGACAGAGGCCACATTAAGTACAGTTCATCATTTTTAAAGCATGAGGATTAGGCTTTGACTAATTGGAAGATTTGCCCATTATTTAAATTAAATTTGTTTGTAGTTTCATCATCCATGTGGAATCCAGAAAGGCATCAGACTATCCCATCAATTTAGATAGAAAAGAATAAATGAATAAATAGGCTGACAATTTTCTCCCCTGGGATACTCACTGTTATCACATTGTTTTTCCATTATTAATTACCTACATAAAAATAATTCCCTGTGCATCAATATCTAGTCCCTGGTTTAAATGACTGGATCCGTTGCCTTTTTGTATACCTTTCTTTAAATCCTTTAGTGGCAACAAGTGATGTGCATTCATTGAGGAGGGGATCATAAAGGGGTTGTACCTTGGGTTTTTGTATGTGTACAATAGTAAGGCTAGTTCTTATATATATTACATGAAAGACTAATTTACAATCCCTGCACTGTTTCTCAGGTTGGGATTTAAACATGTATTGCATGCCGTTTGTGGTGAGATTGAGATGCGATATGCTAGCAGGTGTCACTGGCAGGTCAAGGAGTAGCTCAGACTACTAATGCCCACAAAACTCCTCTTGAAAAGAAAGAGGATAGAAAGATAATGCTATTCTTTTCAATTGGAGTTTTTTCTAGGTGTTTGGTTCAGATACTAAAATCTTGACCTGCTTAACAGACAGCTCAGAGAGTGGAGGAAAAAAAATAAGGACTCATTTAGAGCCAGAATCTGTGAGGGGCTGAACACATGGTTCTAAGATGCTACGACTAGATGCAATAGGAGAAGATGACATTTAGCATCTTCCAAAAGGTGCCTACTGCATATCAGGATGAGACCCTTAAATGCTGCAGTGAATGTTTAGAAGCACATCAAAGGGCTGGTTGGGAAAGTAGAGGTGAACGCCGAGGAACAAGTACAATTCACTGTTCCCTCATTCTCTCTTCACTCCTTGTTATCTCATTTCCTTTTAATCTTCCAAGTTTTGTACATTTTCTTCTCTTTTTCAAGTGAAACAATATGTGGGTTTTATTTTATTTCATTTCAGAAAAAAATTATCAAAACTCAGCTCCTGCAAAACTGCAAACTTCACTCAGCTTCAGTTTTGGACCACTGAAAGGATTAACTAAGCCCAACTAGGTCTAGTGTTCCTTCCTAAGTTGAACCTCTGTCAAATATTTTTCCAACAAATGCCTTCTAGTTTATTTGAAAAATATATTTTAAACAACTACTTTGTTGTTTTTTTACTCTGGGGGCTTATAAGCCTTTCTGGATAGCTTTCCTCCCCTGCTACCATAGCCTTATTAACACACTGATACTGGCACAAACTCACAGGTGCTTTACTGCAAAGTAGACTAATTAGCTGCAGTGTAAAACATCAATGTCTACACGTGTGATGGCATTAGACCACAGTAAACTAATTACTGCCACAGTAAGATAATCCTGTCAGGGACAGTACTATCGTATGCCAGGGTAATTTACCGTGATTAAACACACGTGTAGAAACTGACCGTGGGTGTAAATTGCGCTTGGTCAGCTCAGCCAGCTGAGGAACAGACTCCTGTCTGCCACCTAGCTACATGGCTCTGCATTTTCAGCCCCCTCATACCCCAGCCAGCCCCTCCACCGCCTGAAGAAGGGGGTCCCTTAGCTTCCGCAGTATCTGGCAACCTCTCCACTGACACTGTCTCCCCAAAGGAGCCTGGGATCCCACTGAATGGGGTCCATTTCCCATCGTGGGGTCTAGGCTGCCCCCCCCACCTACCCATCCCCCCCCACACACATATCCCTAGTCCTGATACTACTGCATAGATTTTGGTAAAATATAATTCTGTTCTTTATTAAACTCAACCAGTATTTTTATCTTTCTTTCTTCCTGAGATGGAGGAGCAAAAATTGCAGTTGTGGGCTATGACTTCTTCCTCTTTCTTTGCGCTCAGCCCCTCTGTGTCTTCCTCCCCCTCTAGGGGAATCCAGAGGAACTCTCTGGGTGCATTATGGTCTAGGCACTCTGCAACCCCCTGGTAGCCTTTTGGCAGCAGTGCAATCCCTAAAAGGATTTCAATCTGTTAGCAGTGTATATGTGGACACTTTTGTCCAAGGAAAATTGTGAATTGGTTCACAATAAATGACATTCTTGGAACAGTTTAAAAGATATATCAGTCTGCACCCCCTGTGTTAAACGAAACAGTTGCTTTTTCACAATCCCTTCCTACATAACTGAAATTTTCAGAGCAGTTTAGACACTACCCTGCCTCTCCCAATCTGCTACTAATAAACTTTTAGGAATACCATAAGAACAGCATGGGTTAGTTTCCCTTACAAGCCCTTCTTGTACTCTTTAGAACAATGACATGTTTCAAAGCACTCTTCCAGACAAAGATCTGGTTGCAAGGGACATGGGCAATAGAACTTGGTGTTCCCATCGGTCACCTTGTATAGCAGAGTGTACTTTTCAGTATTCCATCTATTATCTGCTCTCTGTGTAAAGAAATTCTAACTAAATTCCTTCAGGGAACTCCCTCCATATAGTGCATAGCTTTAATTTGTGCCCCCTGCTTCTTATATTTGACACAAACTCAAATGATCTTGTATCAACCATTCTTCCTGTTCCCCTCAGAATTATGTGTACCTCAGTGAGATCACCTCTTAGTCTCTTTTTCCAAAAACATAGTCCTCATTCCTTTAGGTTTTTTGATGTAACTAAGTCCCCAAAGTCCCCCAAATCATTCTGGTGCCCTTTTACTGCTGGTGCCCTGCTCCATCTCTATGATAACTGTTTAATAATAAGGTAAGCACAACTGAGGATGATATTCCAAACAGTTTTCATCAGTCTTAGAAGAGGATAATTTCCTCTGACCTTAAATCCAATATCTCTATTTACACACCTTTCAAAGAGCTAATTTTTGTGTGTGTGTGTGCTGTCTAGTCTTTCTGTTTTAAATTTCTCTTCACTGTAACCCACAGGACCTTTCCTTGAGCTGAATGTTTGTACAATATGATCTTTTAGGGTCTATTCCTCTGTTTTTTTTCCTGATCCTCATTACTTTACATTTATCTAGGTCATTCGTCTGCCCGTTCACTTAAGTCAGCTGCTTTGTACTGGCTGTGCTCCCTGCTTCTGCATTATCTGCAAATATTATTGCTTCGCAGCATTTTTATCCTCTCAGGTCTGGGATATAGAGTGCAAATAAAAGGAACAAATCTAGGCCCAATTCTCACCTCTGTGATATTCTACTTTTCAACTCAATCCACATAAAGCTCCACCACCACTCAGTGTAGCCTGTATATAATACACTTCTGAATCCATTCAAGCATTTCACCCCCTTTGCTATGCTGCTGACCCCATAGATTATTCTTTTAGAGTGTCTTGCTGTAAGAAAGCATCATGAAGCCGAGGTAAATTATATCCACAGCAACCTCTCCCCAGCTCTTTGTATTATTTCCTAAAAATAAAAATGCTATCAGATTAGTTAAATGGGACTGTCTCTTCGTTAATCCATGTGCATTCCAATTGATCGAATAATATCTCAGTGAGGGTCCCTCGATCCTGCCTCTGATGAGGCATAATAGCATTTTCTTCACCAGTGCTCTCCATATTGTTGCCTGCCTCTTTCTGCCACCTCTGACATGGGAAAGCAACAGCTCAATACTAAGAGACCCCAGTACATTAATACTTTCCCTCAGAACGACACAGCAAGAGGATTTTGGAAACACTTAGCTCATTTCTGCTGACTGACAAAATCAATCTGAAGGAGTTGTATGTAAAGGAACTCAGATTTTGCAAAAAAAATATTTTGTGTATCAGGCCTCCATAAACAAACATCATACAACTCATACCTTAAGGTTTTCTGTTCATAAGCACATGGAAGAAACATTGTCTTAGTCCTTATAGGATCACATCCATTTCCTATTTATTTTCCCAGCATACTAAGCAAGATTTCAAAGTAGCTCCATGAGGAGAGTTGACCATTATGAAGGAAATACTGGATTTTTTCATGAATTATAAAGAAATACTTTAATATTGCTCAAGAAGTTGGATTGCTGAAAAACCTGAACTTTAACTGTGTGGCAAAGTTGCTCTAAAGACGAAGAACAGCAAATGCATTCTACTGTCCTTATGAAGCATCTGTGTTTCTGGTATCTTCCCTGCACCTCCCCAATAATCTGCTGCCTGCTGTCCTGATCAAAGAAAAATTGCAGCTTCATCAGGGTGTGTGCAGAGGCTCACAGAGGCTTTTACTGGAGGTATTCTGCTGCTGGATGCATTGGGTGAGCACATAAATCCCAGAGGAGACAGTGCTGCTCTCCATGGAGGCCAGACAATGAGTCATATTCAGTCCTAGTAAAACTCCGCTAGGTCAATAGATTTAACCTCTGGTAAAATATGGCCCATTAGCTTTGATGATGAATAGCAAAGGGTGTGTCTACACATCTCCCTACAGCAATGTAGTGATGTGCTATGTCACTGTATGGCGCAGTATGGCAACATAGCAATCACATGGGTCTACATGTTATCGCCAGCTACGTCACTGTAGCAGCACACTCCCCTGATATAGCGCGCAGCTACAGCAATGAAGCAGTGAAATCTAACCGTGCACCATGCACACGACGCAGTAACCATCCTACTGCTCTATGCTTTAGTACGTCCACAAGGAAGTACTAAAGCATGGTGCCGTAGCAACGTTGCCATTTGGAGACATGTAGACATACCCAAGGAGGAGTGACTGGGACTGGGCCTTAAGAAAAACACACAAAGAGCTTAATTTGTAGGACAAACGGTAGCGGTGAGTTCTCACTGTGGAATCAAATATCTACACTTCCTTTGCCTGTCCAGCATTTCTCCCCAACTGTTAGTTGGTCTACCAGTCTGTTGATAAATTTACATGACTTGCAGTAGCTTATAGTCAACATGCTTTAAATATGCCTATAATTCAACACAATGCTGGCTTGATTGCGTTACTATTGCTATGTGATTCTATCTGTTCTTCGTTCAGTGTACCAGTCTGTGGGAGAGATGAATGTCAAAAAAAAGAAAGAAAAGGAAAAAAAGCAACAGATCAGGTTAACAATCCCCAGGCTAAATACATTTAGTATGGGCCACTGAACAACATGTTCTGATTAAAACTCCCCTAAGAATATTGTGTGAAATAACTAACTCACAGATCTTCACAATACTTACAAAGATCCAGATCCTATATCTGAAGTTTATTTGTACCTTTACATCACAGTTTTTGTCTATAAGTATAGTTTTCTCTGTTTCAATCTTACACTTTCATATAATTAATAGTAGTGATGCCTATACAGCTCTATTTAAGGTTGTAGGAGGTATTTTATGATGATAATTCCCTGTCACTGTGACCTTAACTCATTTACAAATGCATCATTTTGGGTTCAAAAACAGCAAAAGAAAAAAAAAACTCCCCCTTCCAAGCAAATTCTTTGCTAACATTTGAAGAGTAGGCAAGAGAAGAAATTACTTTAAAAAGGAACAGAAAAACCTTTTATGAGGGAAAAGAGAGAGAACCTTTAAACACTTTAGAATCCCAAATATTTAAGAAAATGTATGTGTAGTCTTGAACATGACAGGCACATTTCCATTTCAAAGTCGGTTCCTGTTTAAGCTTGAGTTGAGTGTCAAGTGTTTGCCCTTCAAAAGGTGCTGAGTATTCATTTTGAAAGCCAAAGGCCTGCTCTTCACCCCAAGCAGTGACTTCTTCCCACATTTAGTTAATTGTGTGCAAACTCTGACCCATTAAATAAATCCAAGAGCAGCCTCAGAACACAGACTGCTGTCTCACTTTCCCTCCCCTTCCATATCCACAACCCTGCATAAGAATGGAGAACCTGGTTAGCAAGGGACTGCAGTCACAAAGCTCATCTTGGACCAAAGTGGGACATTCATGAACACAGATCTTTTCCTAACATAAGTAACTATAGAAACGGTATATATGAACCCCCATGCACTTTTTCTCCCTAGGTTTGCTTTGCTGGTTTTCTGATGTACGCTGTGAATATACAGCCTAATAACAACTTTATCATTCCTCTGAACTTTTAGGGCTCTTCTGTTGTTTTAAAGCTTCATGAAGGTACATGGTGGAGGCATTGTCCACCAGGTGAGAGTGCTTACTGAAATGGGAACTGCTGCCACTACTGAAGGAATGCAGCATGCATTTTTACAGCAATAGTCAGTATAAACTTAGCAGTTCTGTAAGTCCTCTACCTTGCACTCTGTGAATATCAATCCTGTGCCCTTGACTGCTGCATCTACTTTTGTAAACGGGAGTAGAGAGAAGGTGGCTGTTTCTTGTGCTTTCTGAGAAGCAGTCTTCTTTCTATAAATTGTGTCTTTCCTCCTTTCAGGTGACATATTTGATTGCATAGCTCAAGTCTGAAAACAATTACATGATTAGGCAAATAATATTACATTGCACTTCAGTACTGCCTTCTTTCTGAGGATCAGTATGATTTCAGATTTGAATTATGGTAGCCACAGCTTCCAATTAGCATCGGGCTCTGTACAAACAGAAGAAAGCCCAGTGCACGCCCTATGGAGCTTACAATCCTAAAAGGCTGCCAAAGGGCTTTAATGACACAATCAACTGAGTTTCACGGTTGCCTGTAAGATAAATATTCTATTTTAAGAAAGCTCTGATGCCTAGTTTAAGGAGATCAAGGACAACCTAATACACTTACCTAAGGTCACGCTGCCTATCTAGGTAGAGTTAGGATAAAATAGAATAGAGCTCAGGGTTCCTGGATCCCACTCCTGTGCATAATAACTAGACCAATATTTCATACGGACTGATCTAAAGACAAAGTTGCTATGGTTTAACTAAAAGTGCTTGAGTCGAGCAGTTTTGACTGGGGATGTTCTTTAAACCAACATACACTTGGGCTAACATCAGACGAGCTTGACCTGGAAGTGCTGAGATATAAGCTGCACTCTTATAACCAGACTGGAAGGTATAAATGGGTCCATGAGGGGGCTTGCACTAGTTGTACTAGAGTGGTTCAAAATCATGCTTTCTTCGAAAGGTACAGCCACCAAGTTTAAACAGGATTCCCAGAGTCTTAGTTTATAGGCTCCATTATCCTAACTCTAAGTAAAACTCAGACATGTTGTTTATTGCAAGAATTGTGTTTTCTTAGTCTAGAAAAGAGAAGACTTGGGGGGAACATGATATAGCAAGCTTATAAATTGTGCTTCATGTCCATTGAGGATAAGACAAAATTTATGGGCTTAATCTGCAAAAAGGAAGATTTAAAATAGACATGAGTAAAAACTTTCTAATTACAAGGACCATAATGATGTGAAACAGGCTACTGAGGGAGGCTGAAGACTCTAGAAGTTCTTAAGAGCAGGTTAGGTGAACATCTGTCAGAAATGGCTTAGGTGTAACTAATCTGCTTTGATTAGGCCAAGGGTTGGATCCTGCTTTGAGGCTTGGACTCTTCAGGTCCCTTCCAGCCCTGTTTCTGTAATTCTATGGATTGTAATCCTTTCCGGTCAGGTAACAGGTGAATCATATCAGTACCTAGAGGCAATTTTTCATTCCCTCTTTCACTCTAAGGATTTTTCTGTGGAAATTGGACTCCCATAAGAGACTGCTAATGCTAGAATTAAGAATTAAAAATCTGGTCTTGCCATCAGAAGTGCATTAGCATACAAAATGTTTCTATATGAAAGAATTCTGTCAATTGCCAAAGCTGTGTTCCATTGTCTTAAATGTTGCTGTTCTCAGGCAGAACAGTTCACCCACCTCTACTCCAAGATAATTCACGTTCAGATCAGTGCAATCATTTTGAGTGAGAGGAAGGAGGGGTGAGGGAGTGTGTAGGAAGAAAGTGCTAAAACTACACTCAAATTATACTCTACATGAGTGAAAAAACAACAAGATGGAAGCTGAAATCAAGATAAATAGGGGGTGAAGAATGGTTAATTACCTTACACTTTGTAAGGCCTGTGTTAGCTTAAGATAGGCTCTCTAAGTGTAGGATAGATAATTCCCAACAATATCCCTGTGTTCTTAGAAAGATAGCAGTGTAAGAAGCAGCCAGTTTTAAGAAAAATGTTATTAGAAAAGACAGTGGCTTCACTGTATCATGCTAAGTGGCCAGTATGAAGTGGGCAAATTAACAATTAAAAAGACTCCTGTGGACCATAATCCCCAGTCGTTCTACTTATATAGCTATCTCTGCATAGAGGAGTCTTTTCAATAGACTCCTCTTCGTAAATCTAATTTCTGTTAATTTTGTGCAACTTTAACAGAGTCATTATCGCTCTTTGGATTCCCCCTACTCTCCCTCCCTTTTCCTATTTTCTCCCACAAGCATGGTCTCTTGAAAATGTAATTATTACCAGTGAAATTCCTGTACTGAGTAAATGTTCTTGCAGTCCAATCAGCAGCTGATGAAAGAGTGCTCTGGAAAGCCCATAGTAAATACAGCATCAAAAGGACCTCCATCACCATCCTTCTTCCCCAGTTTCACTTCACACTAATTTATTACTAGGGACCATCACGCAAATAGAGTTGGTTAGCTGTGTTCCTCCAAAGTCAGGTGTAAAACAGGGTAGCCTAGCACCTTAGAGAGTAACGGGTTCAGAGAGGCATAAGCTTTTGTAGTAAGAATCTGAAGTAGGCTGTTGCCTACAAAAGCTCATGCCTCTCTGAACCCGTTACTCTCTAAGGGTATATGTAGATGAAACGGGGGCCCTAAATTGAAGCGGTGACTTTTAAAGAACACAGCTTCAACTTAGGGCTGATTAAACTCCCATGTCATGCACACACCTCACTGATTTACCTGCCTGTCCAGCAGGGAGGGGAGGGCAAGCTGCTGGTGGGTGGAGCGGTCCCTGGGCTGCGGTGGGGAGCAGCAGCGGCTCCCCCCCCCAGGCAGCAGGCACCCAGCTCAGGCAGTTCCAGGGGGGAACCACAGCCACGGAGGGAAGCACCAGGTCCCTGCGCAGCTCAGGCGGGCAAGCAGGCTCCAGGGAGGGGGAAAAAAAAAGATCAGGCTCTCCACTTTTCTTGGGCGAAGCCTGCTTTCCCGGGCTGCTGTCGGGATGGCTGCAGCTGCACGGAGCCCAGTGCTTCACTCCCCGGCTGTAGTGGCAGCAAACTAAAACTCCTCAATGGAGTTTATTTTGCTGTGCCCCAAGTCATTTCAGGCACGTTATGCCACCAAATTTCCTACAGCGGCTGGAATTCATGCGCAATGTGTTGCCAAGGCATGCAAACACCAACACCATTAAAGCGGTGCAAAAGTATTTAGCCCACTTTAAAGTGTCATGCACACACGACTCTTGTTTTATCTACACACGGCCTAAGGTGGCGTGTTGCCCTAACTTCCACTAAGCAAATACATGATTTCCTTCTTCAGAGGGATGGTAAAAATACCCCGCTACCCTCATTTAAGGCACTAATCTCTGCAACTGAAGAATTTGGACTTCTTTATAGCTTAGGTACTTTGATAACCCGCTTCTCAGTATTATCTGAATGCCTAGCAACCTTTCATTTATTCACCTTCACAGGGTGCATATACATGTTTACCTAATTAGCTCTGTAGTAAACATCTCAGTGTCTACATGCACAGCGCTATTAGGATGGAGTAAACTATCTCTTCCATAGGTTTGTACTTGTAAATACAAGTGCTATCCTATGGTGGAGTTTTTTATTCTGCAACAACACACATGTAGATGCTGACAGGGCTGGCTGGGGCATGAGGGTGCTTCAGTGTGGGGGCTGCCTGCCAGCTAGCCCCACATTGGAGCACCCTCATGCCTCAGCCAGCCCTACCACAGCACACTGAGCTGCGTCACAGCAGCCCCAGGCTGCCAGACTGACCCCTGAAACCTGATGCCAGCCGGGGCTGCTCCAACCTGGCTTAACATGCTGCAGTCCCAGGTGTACATTCAAACAGCATGCCTGGGAACAATAAACTCCACCGTAGCATATCACTCCGAGTTTATTGTTGTGCATTCATTGCAAATGTAGATGCACCCACAGGCCCTCTATGGTATAGGGAAGTGCTACTATCCCCACTTAACTAGCTTGGACCTCAGAGCATATTCACACATGCTCGGAGGTTGGGGTGGGGTACACTTTAATTACAGCAGCTCCAAGAGCCACTCCAATTAAAGTGCCCACAGCATCTTATGTATCAGCAACTCCATGCTTCAAAATGACGGTGGGGGTGCTTTAACTAAAGCTTGTTGAAGAAGCTTTAGTTAAAGCACCCTTGCTGCCATTTTAAAGCACAGGGACACCTATACACAAGACATGGAGGCTGCTGAAGGTGCACCAATGAGCACACTTCAGCAGACTTGATTAATCTAGTCTATTCCAATGCACTGTAATTATGTTGCATACCCCGCCCCCAGCATGTCTACAGGCATCTTCAGAGACTAAGGCACAGATCCGCAAAGGTATTTAGGTGACGCTGACTGAAATGAACAAGAGTGAAGTGCTTACATATCTTTGAGGAACAAGAAGTGAACCTTTGGTTCCTGAACCCCAAGCCAATGCCTTCACATCTGGATCACCCCTCTCCTGTGTAAGTGATACACCAAGTACTATAGACCTTCTACCACTGTGAGAGAAGGTTGTAATTCCAGAAAAAGACTGGAAAAAGACCTCATTTCACAGCAATGAAAGTAAATTTCTTTGCTGCTGGACTTATGATAAGAGGTACTTAAGTGTTGCACCCAGCTCATAAAACTTGAATCTTTGCAGTGAACCAAGTATTTTAATTATCAAAAGGTTAATGGAAGACTAGAACTGCAATTTGCTCAGCTAGTTCTAACTTCCAATACATCCAACTTTGAATTGTTGCCTTCACTTCCTGTGCTGAAAACCTGGTCCCTGCACCTTGGCTCCTACTATTAAAATTACAGTTACCTAACTGTAATGATAAACTTGCTTGTGTGCCCTTGCTCTATCTGGGTGGGGAGTGATGCAGGGTCAGTGCTTGAGTTATCATTAGAATAATCAAAGATTTTCACTGAAACTTTTCTAAAGTGAAAAATAGACTTGTTCCAATAATGAGTAATTTCATGTGCAATTATCAGTTTACAAGTGTTCTGATTTTCAAATGATTAATTGTTTTTGTTTCAGTTAATGGGCCCCCTATCCTCTCTCTACTTTTTTCCTGCTCTATTTATTCATGGGAAAGAAAGGTTATGTAAAGAAAAAAAGTGGGGGGGAGGGAGGAAGGGAATTAAAAATAAGACAAAAAATGGAACAAAAAATGAAAAACTGAAAAAAAATCAGTTTCAATTGTTCTATATTAAAAACTGTGGGGGGAAATTACAGAATTAAAACATCAAATTAAAAATGAATATCTTTGTGAAATAGCCATAACCACTTTGGGGAAGCAGTAGTTATAAAATGATTTTAAAGATATTTTTTAAAAATAGGTTGTTAACCACCTTCTGTCATAACCAAGCTTTTCAGCAAGGACTGAATGTCTTACTATATTTCACTGAAACTCCATTGAGAAACCTATTCTTTTCCCTCTATAATACAAGGATTAAATCCACATAACAAGTTTATCCTCCAATGGCAATGCATGCATGCTTGCTTTGAAGAGAAAATAAATCTATAAGTTATTTGTTGACAAATGAAATACTTGCTTCCTTTTTTTTTTGAAACTTTGAGACAGAAGATTAGGAATACAATCATAATAAATAGCTAGTATATAGCTGTAGATCCCCAAGGACTTTACAAAAGCAGGTAACAACTGTTGCTCACATTTTACAAAGAACAGAATTGAGGCATGGAAAAGCCAAGTGACTTACCCTTGTACAGAGCGAGTTAGTGACAGCTTAGGTCATGTTCTCTGTGCCTTCCAGTTCTCAATTCCATACTGTTTCTAAGAACTCACTAGTATGTGGAGGAAGTATGGTTTATCAAGGTATGACCAGGACCTATGAATAGGACCACAGTCTCAGAAATTCTCACTTCTATTCCTGGCTGTGCCAGTGACTTCTGGATGACCTTGGGCATGTTCACTTTTCTCTCTCTCTCTCTCTCTCTCAGTTTCCCTGTTGATAACATGAGGATGACATTCCTGGCCTCTTTGATAAAAGGCTGTGTAATCTACTAAGTAAAAGCATTATTTAAAAGCTAGGTATTATTACCAAGTGAACTAATTCTATGTTTGTGAAGGCCTAACAGCAGTGAATGCCCTAAACCAGTGGTGCTCAATATTTTTGCTCAGTGAGCCAGATGGACAGTGCCCTGTTCATCCATGAGCCAGATATAGTCAGAGGTCCTGATCCAGCACCTAGGATGGTCACAGTGTCTCCATCCAGTTGCATGGAGGGGGGCAGAGTGCACCTCATCCGTAATCCAGCAGCATGGTGGAAGGTGTGTGGATCCCTTTAAGAGTGTTATATGTAAATTGTAGGGGTTTGGGTTGTAGCCGTGTTGGTCTAAGGACATAGGCAGACAAGGTTCCTTGGGTGAATTTGATATCTTTTATTAGACCAACCCAAATGGTTGGAGACTAGTTATTAAGCAAGCTTTCGGGTTCAAAAACCCTTTGTCAGGCTCAGGAAGCTTCAGCACTTGGTGTGTGCTCTTGTTACATTGGCCTAGGGATTGCAGGAGGGAACCACAGGGAACTTCAAAGGAGTAGGCTACGATGGCTCTCTAAATAAGCAAGCTTTATCATTCTTTAACTCCTTGGTCTTTTGAAAATAACACATGGTACCAAGAGTGGAGTGCGAAGAAAGACAAAAAAATGGAGCATCTCAGAATTCCAGAGGAGTTAAAGCTGTCTAGCAATGCAGCAGAAAACTGGAAGAAATTTAAGCAGAGCTTCACCATATATATGATGGCCAGTGGAGCCAAATAGAAGGAAGATCCACCCAAGGTAGCTGGGTTTTTTTAAATATAGCAGGCCCAGAAGCTCTGTCTCTTTCTAATACCCTACAACTGTCAGAAGTAGAACAGAAAAGACATGGCACAGTAATAAAAAAGTTTGAGAAATAATGTATACCCAAACAAAATGAAAACTTTGAACAGTATAACTTCCACAAGACAGCAGAAAAGAATGCTCAACGGACATGGGAACATGAACAAGAAGCTGAATTTAAAAACGTGAAGGAGAAAAATAATACAAACTCCGGTACTAAAATACTATGACCCTAAAAGACCCATTAAATTGTCAACAGATACTTCTAAAGAAGGCATTGGAGCAGCTTTGCTTCAAAAAATAGGGATAGCTAGAGACTAGTAGCATATGCATCTAGGGCACTCTCTAAGTCAGAAAGAAAGTTTAGCTCTGGTATATGGCTGTAAGAAATTTCATATATACAAGTACTAAAAAATGCACAGTAACCACTGCAGAGTGGTGTCTCATGTAGACACACCCAGTCACTAGCAAACCAGCCCAGGGGAGATAACAACTTGGTCAGTCCATTGAGAAGGGAGACTCACCCAGGGCTGCCATCCAGGGGGCTTTACCACCTATGCCAGCCAAAAGTGACCCCCAAACAGTAAGAACTAGGACCACAAGTGGTAAAACAGGCACATGTACTCCTAAACCTCCAAACTTACATACTAATGGAGGTATGCAAAGAAGGGACACCGTTACCATAGCAGAACATAACCATAGCTGAACCTACATGTTATTAGCAGGGTTACATCAAGGAAGTGTTAAGTACAAAAATACATAATCTAAGAATTGCAACCAAGAATTATTTTAACCATTCTTGGATTCCTTTTATTTGTGATCATATGTTGAAACATCAACACTGCCACCCATTACAATAGTGATTGGCAGCAGCAATTTCCCCCTCCCAGGTCCACAGCTCTGTCCTAGATGCACTGCTTCCCCATCCCCACCCATCCTGCCCAGTGCCTCAGACTGGCTAGGGCCACATGGCCCTGCCTACCTTCAATGCAGGCAGCACAGATGGCTGCCACAGAGGCTCCTGCAGGCTACTAAGCTGTACAGAGAGCTCCCTGCAGGGCGCTGTGTCCCACTCAGACACAAGGTGGTGCTGCTCTGCTCTGTCTGTCCAACAATACTTTTTGCATCCAACCTCATTTCCAGGACATATCAAGCTCATGTTTTCTTAATTGTTTTACAGGTAGCTTCATTTTTTTTTTTAACAGAATTTATGGACAAGTGCTTTAACCCCCTTTTTTTTTTTTTTTTTTGCTGGTTGTCTGTAAATTCATGAACAGTTGGCAACTCTGTTTGCATTACAGCCAAGGGAGATGCCTCCCGCAATGTTCCACCCAAGCCCCCTGCCCTCCCTACCTACACAGGGTTTGTGGCTATCCCCTAAAATGCATAAATAGGGCCCTTCCCCATAACAAACACAACATTAAATTTAAAAAGCCATGACAGAGTAACAGCCAAATCCCAACAGTGGTGCAAAATAACTAGTACTCGTTCCTAAGACAGATTTAGGAACTGGGCCATGGACCATCTAAATACTTCTTTTACTGAACTCAGGAGCTCAAATGCAAAAGCCGGCTCTCAAGGACTTCACTTGGATTTGTGACATGCCCACAAGGGCTACAGCATTTCCAGAAATCAATTAATTGATTGCATGGAATCATAAACACACTGTAGTTTTCTCCATCTGTGACAGGTATATTGATGATAATTACAAAAAGATATTACATACCTACTTCAGATCACCATATGAGAGGGACTACAATAATGTGAGAATTGCTTGTGCTTAATGCAGGACAGGATTTCAATGTTGTGTGATACGTGGCGGGTCTTTCTATTCACTTAAAAGCAATGCTGCAAGCCAAGCAGAGCTACAACCCCTAAAGGAAAGGGATGGAATAGATGTTTGTCAAGTAAATGGTATTGTTGAGCGTGATGGGTGGAGGCAGCAATATGCAGTCAACAACGCCACATTACACCAGAGGATCTAATGTAAAATATTTGCACAGGGTAAGACATGAAGAGAAGGGTATCCAGCTTGTTGTTACAGGATGAGAGAAAGTTAGTCCCTCTGCCCAGCATGTGAATTCAGTTTGTAAGCCTTCATGCAGTTTGAATCTTTGGCTATGATGGAATAGGACCTGGTACATAGTGGGTGTGCAGTAAGCAGAGTTAGTTTTGGTGCTGAAACTCTCACTAAATAATCTGGGAGTTTTGTGTTAATTTTTAAAACATTCTATAATGTTAATGGGGGGTTAAACGAAATATGTTCCCTACTTTAACATAAAGTTTGTGTGTAAAAATTCTGTATCAGAGACGGCAATGACTAGAGTAGGCATAGAAACCTTAGTAACTTTAGTAGGGTTATACATAAGTAAACATTGGTAGAGTTATATATTAGTGCTACAGTCATGGGAAGATTTGTACTGGAGCTTATCAGTCTTGCATTGCACACCAAACTGACAGGTATACAGCGCACACAGAGCAGTTACTTATTGCTCAAATTCATTTCCTTCTGGCTTAGGTTAGCAGACAATGGCCAAAAGATGCCATTCCTATTAACTCACAGTATATTCTGAAGGAAAGTCTCCCCTGTCACTTCTATACTTTAAAGTCTATTCCTTTGTCTCTGCCCAAGCAAGCTGTTCAGAGATAGCTTTGATCTTCAGCATGTACTCTCAACATGTGCTGAGCAATGCCAATTCTTGTTCCTGCAGCAAACAAACCCTAACAAGTTCCATCATGCTATCTTCACTCATTCCTGACAGCAGTCAGTCCATACAGACACTGAGAGACACACACCTCATTTGATATGATTTTCTCTAGGACAATGGCCTTCTAGTTTCATGTGGCTACACAACCCCGTGATGGGTCAAAAAAAGGTAATGCCCTTGCTGATTTCAACACATGTGGCTAAAATCAGCTTTCAGTTCTAACAATTTGGGTGGAGTTCAGTAAGTTTACTCTAGATTTACACTGGTGCAGCCATGAAAAATGTGTTCATTTATATTCGTCTTCCTTTTTTCCCTGAACATATAACACAAAATTAATAATGCTTAGCATTTAAATGACGGAGTGCTTAACACAGTTGGATTAACTCCAATGCTAATTTTACAGAGAGGAAAACTGAGGCAAATGAAAAATAATTTGCCTGAAGACATTAAGCCACTAAGCTAATACAGGAGCCAGAACTCAGAGTCTAAGTCCTATGTTCCAGCCATTACTTAACATAGATAGGACTTGGCTGTATAGGAACAGTCAGAAGAGTGAAAATGAATCAACGAAAGGTACATTAACTTGTTTAAGTTATGGGCATTGTCTTCCCACTTTTATGTGATCTGTCTTTGCTTCCCTAAGAGTCTCCACGTCAATGTGGTTTCACTGAACTCTTTCCCTCCAGTTGCTAAGAGACGCCTTAAGTAGAACGGAGTTGTGTGGTAGTTGTATCTTAGTTACAAGAACTATTCTACCAGGGAAAGTAGGGCCTGTAATAGGCATGGGGCAGCTAAACTAGCCTCATTAAAGTCACTAGAACCATCCCTTGGACACACCTGCAGTACAGAACAGATTCAAGGGAATCTTTCCCCAATTATCTTTTATTTCAAATTACTCTGAACTATTGTAACGTTTAAGTGAAGAACTGATGCAGTGATGGTCCTCTGCCTATTAATTTCTAATGCTCCCATTACTATGGTATCTAGGAGCCCATTCCTATTGTTAAGTATCATCACCTGCTCTTAATTCTGAAAGCATCCCCCAGTACTGCAGAAAACTGGAAGAAATTAATAATAAAAGAAAGGAAGGGTTATCTAAGATTGTGGTGGGGGGTTTTTCAACTGAGGAAACCAGAAAATCCATCCGAAATCAGAATTATTTCAGCAAAACCAGAAAATAGCCCATCAGATTTACTTTAAAAGGGTTATTATCTAACAATTCCCTTCATCTAGGAGAATATAACAATAATCTAGATATGGTTGCTCATTGTACTCTCCAGCAGGTGCACGGGGGAATTAGAGGCAGCCAGATTCACATCAGCAGGGCCACTGAAACTGTAACCAGAATATTTGCAGGAATTAAGAATGAACAAATATTCACAGGCAACATGTATTTATTTCAATGCCTGCAGGTAAAATCTACTGGTGGTAGTAATTATAAAGCAATACATCTCTAATTGCAATAGACCTCTCACTCGAAGGCTTAGACTTTGAGATTAGTTTCTCAGGCTTCAAGCATATTAAACAGTTCCTACAGCAAGATACAGCTTTAAGGAAATACAAAGTCACATCTGGTGTGAAAGCTTGTGGGGCAAGATTGCACTGAGAAAGTGGAGTTTTCATATGTTCTGTATTTGCCCAGCCTGAACTCCAAGAAAATGCCGCTAACAACAGTGAAGGAAAACAAGTTCAGCACTTCAGTGTGGTTAGCACAAAACACACCCTACGGATATAAAGATCCCTTTGCATAAAAATCCATTGCTAGCTCTATCTTCCACTTCCTTACTGAGAGCAGCGCTGGGCCGGGGTTGTCACCCTGCTGTCCTAGACCTAGACTGCTGAGATCCCTGTGTAGCAGATGCTGAAGCAGATTGTGTCCCGCAATGAAGAGACACTGTACTATGGCAAAGGAAATTTGTCCCAACCTGGACCTTGTTCTCAGGGCAAAATGAACCTGTCCCAGACAGGGACATCTTGATAA
>NW_005842033.1:1733051-1736372 GCF_000455745.1 Alligator sinensis | reverse complement strand
GTGGAATAACCCTGGCCAGAGATTTGAAATCAGAGAACGACCGTTAGGGAGAGCCCACAAAAATCTCACCCTCAGGATTGACTGGGAGGGTTTCTTTAAAAGCGGGGAGTTTTCCCCACCCAGAGAGAGGGAGAAGGGGGGAGAGAGAGGTGTGCTCTGCAGGGAGAGGGCTGGCCACAGTGACTGCCCAACCTTCCTTCCCCTTCCCCCCACCCCAGCAGAGCTGTGGTTAGCTGCCCATGGGTCAGAGATGCACTCACAGCCCCAGGACTCAAGCTGGGGCTTAGGAGGGAGTGGGCTGATCTCCCCAGACAGCTGCCTGAGTTTGCTTGTGAGGAAGCAAGCCCTGGTTAGTTCGAGTGTGATTTCAGGGAGGGCTGCGCAGCTGCAGAAGCCTGGCCCAGCACATCCCAGTGCTCGGACAAGGGGAGACAAGATTCAGAGAACTAGCCTTGGTTGGTCCGTGTGTGTGTGTGTGTGACCTAAAAGGAGGGGCGTGGGCGTGGGCTACGGGAGCCAAACCCATCGCACCCATGTGTTCACCCATGGGAGAATTGTATCTGCTTTAGCCTGCAGCCCAAGCTGTGCAGCCCACTGTGCCGGGGCCACGGGCTGAGACAGTGCACATTGTGTGTTGCAGGGACCCAGACATGGGAGCAGCTGCCAGCAGTGCGGTGATGCCTGGACCGACATGGGAAGACCCCAGCCATGAAGGACCCAGCACAGTGCAATGGGAGGAACTGGGGATTGTGTGTAAATTCATTGCACATAAAGGTCATTAGTAGTGTTTGTAAATAAGCATCCAATAGCTCATGTTGTAAATATTAAGCGATTTATTTATTGGTGCTTCAATGTCTAATTATTGTTTATACTTATCCTTTAATCAATATCATACCTGAGAGAGTATCAGCTTGTGAACCCCATAGGCACCTAAGTGACTATCCCCATACCACCAGTGCTCCTTTTGTGTATTGTATATAGAGTTATTCTGGTAGCAATTTATCATTTGAATCCACTTTAGTTATATCTTGTTCTGTATATAATTAAAGTGTGTATAATTACATATTTGTAAATAATTATATCAGTGGTTGCAAAGGGTTTGTAAGTATAAAAGAGGCCCTTTCTGTTGGAAAACCCCATGCCGGCTCCTAGGAGAGCCAAGTAAGGCTTCCGCTAGTGGGCACCCCAGGATTCCCACACTTGGACATGCCATGCAGGTTGCACCATGTGCCAGGGTTACACCTGTAAATATTTTCTTTTGTTAGGAACTAAATAATCCCCCCACCCTATCCTAGCCCTTACCCAACCCTTTAATATATAGATCCTTGAAAAAAAATTTGTTTGTCCCCCAAGTTATCATTTGCTCAGCTAACCTAGCTTTTAAGCTTTTCTTAAATTATTGGCATCTCCTGATCATTTTTGTTGCTTCTCTCCAAAACATTTACAATTTGTCACTATCAGAGCTGGTAAAATTTAAAAAAAAATGATTTCTTACCCACATACAACAACTTTGAATCTTTTGGCAGAAAAATATTTTGATTGGAAGCTTAAGGCAACACAGCAGACTCCATATCAGTATTATCAGTATAGGCCAAGCTCCTTCATTATGCACCAGGATTCTTAGGAAGACGAAGGTATACATCATAGGAGTCCTTCGCTACCATGTTTGAAAGGGAAATGTGACCCTGGTGAAGAACTGAACATATAAAGGAGAGGGGTAATGCTAGGCAATTGAATGACCACTTCCATGAGGCACCACAGCAACCTTTCTAAATCTAAATATTTTGATTTTCAGGAAATATATATATATATTAGGCTCCGGGAGTGGTGAGAGACACACAGGTGAAAGCCCACTGCACCCCCGCTCCCCCAAAGACCCCCAGAAACCCCCAGCAGCCATGGAGCCCCCTGCCGACCCCCAGCACAGCTGGAGGTAAGCGGGGCCCGTGGTGGGAGGGGATTAACCCCTAGAGAGTGGGAGGAGCCAGCTGAGTGGGAGCTGGGCTGGATCTCGCCCCACCCAAGCCCCTACTTCACCCCCAGAGAGCCATGCAACCGAAGCCACGTTAACAGGCTGCGCAAACAAGTGCGCTTGTCTGCTGGCACGTGAGTTAGCGCCGAATTCATGCAGGAGGGTGCGCGGGAGGGCCCGAGGCCCTGCCTGCAAGCCCCCTAGGGTAGACAGACTCAGGCCCAGCCCACCTACCAGCAGCATGGCACGAATGAGCACTCACCGCACCCCGAGGATCCCCTAGGGGTCTGCGCCCCCCCGGGCACTTCAGAGGTCTCCACCCAGATGGAGACCATGGTTCCGGGCTCCACACAGATGGAGCCCCTGGCTCTTGGCTGCAGGGGCTGCCTGTCCCTTTTTCAGGCTCTGGGGCCTGGGAGCATGGCCACCTCCCCTTGTCTGCTCCCTTTTGGGGTCTCTGGTGTGCCAGCTGGAGGAGCTCCAGGCCACAGTCCAGATACTGCGTGCCATCAGGGACTGCAAGCAGAAGATAGACTCCTACTGCCAGGCCCTTCTCCCCCAGGAACCAGAAGGTAGACCATGGTCTCCCTCCAGGACAAGGGAGGACTCCAGGACCTCCCATTCTGTCCAGTCAAGGGGATGGATCAAGGTGGTCAAGGGCCCCAAGGCCTGCCGCACCAAGGCCCCTGCCCTGCCAGAGCTTAGCAACAGGTACAAACGTCGGGCAGCCCCAGCAGACCCTGCTGAGTTGCCAGCTCACACAGGCAACACAGGCTCAACTGCAGCTACCGCTCCTGCTCTCCCCAACAAAAAACCCAGTGTTTGTCATGGGAGACTCCATCCTGAGGGGGACTGAAGGGGTAATCTGCTGCCCCAGCCCCTTAGCCCGGGAAGTCTGCTCCTTCACAGAGGCCCGGATCCGAGCCATTGCAGAGAAGATCCCTAAGCTCCTCCAGCCCACAGAACACTATCCCAGGCTCCTTATTCATGTGGGCACCAGTGAGACGGCTCGGAGCACTCCCAGCTGGGTCATGAGGCACTACAGGGATTTGGGAGCGGGGCTAAAGGGTCTGGGGGCACAGGTGGTGTTCTCGTCGATCCTCCCAGTCTCAGGCTATGGGCTGAGGAGGGAGAGGAGGATCCAGGTAGTGAACCAAAGACTGCGGTGCTGGTGTCATCGGGAAGGCTTTGGCTTCCGTGACCACACCCCACTCTTTGAAGAGACAGGCAATGAGCTGCTGGGAAGAGATGGCCTCCACCTCTCTCCCCTGGGGAGGAGGCTCTCTTCAGCCAGACTGGCTGACCTGCTCCACTGGGCTTTAAACTAAGCCCGCTGGGGGATGGGGGGA
>NW_005842033.1:1727969-1730034 GCF_000455745.1 Alligator sinensis | reverse complement strand
CCCACCACCTCCCAGGAGCAGGGTGGGGGGAACCTTGCATGGGGCAGCTGCCACCACCACCCACCGTCCAGCACTGCCACTGCACTGCCCCCCCACTCCACGTCCAGCACTGCGCCACCCCCCACCACTCCATGTCCAGCCCTGCACCACCACCCCTAACTCCACATCTGGCCCTGCACCAGCCCCCGCCGCTTCTCTTTCCCACTCCATGTCTGCCTGGCCTGCACCACCCAGCTTGCTCCACTGGAGCCACACCCCACCTGTCATTCTTGATGAGCATTCTTGAAGCAGCAGTGGATGTAGTGACACCCTGCTGGGAGCCACAACCCTCAAGAGCATTATGGACAGACACACAGACCAACAGACTAAGCCCTTTATATATATAGACATGTATATGTCTCTATATATGTGTGTGTATATATATATATATATATATATATATGTATGTATGTATGTATGTATGTATGTTTGTGTGTGCATGATATATTATAAATATTATCCCTACTCTGTCATGAAGCTTGTGTGAGGGACCAAAAAAATCACATTGCATTTTTCACAGCCATATCAAATACAGCTGGAATACAGAGAGTCCACCAAATTCTGAAGTCTGTTCAAATGAGCACAAACAGAATGGCACAGAGTTGGGGGCTAGATACTGTTCCATAGAAGAGACATACATGGAAGCCTAAGTGCATTGCCCTAAAACCATTAATGCAGAAGGTGGGTTGGCTACCATGCCCCTCCTCACTGTTTGTTTGTAACTCATTTCTAAGGGTCAGAAAATAGTATTTTACAAAACAGATGCATTAATGGATTTTCAAGGACTCAAGCAGAGACAAATAGATTCACACTTAGGTACCTAACTCCATTTATGTGCCTAATAGGAGAAATAGAAACTGACCCTTGGTTTCCAGTTGCTTCAGTCCCTGACAAAGGAAAGGAAAAGAGCCTTTCTTGTCCCAAATGTCCCCGCTGGCAAGTGCCAGCCAGCATCTCCCCACACATCTGTAGTGTATATCACATGCCACCAGGGGCAGCTGCATGTTTCATAGATTCATAGATGTTTGGGTCAGAAGGGACTTCGGTAGATCATTGGGTCCGACCCCATGTTCCCTCACCTGTTTCTCTCCTGCATTTGGGCAACATGTATTAATGTTTCATTACCAGTCCTGGTAATTTGCAGATGTTAAATTATACCCAGGAGGGTTTCTTGAATGTAATAGAAGCCAAATAAGAATTATAGCATGGGAAATTTAATAAAAAAAAGTCAACTATGAAGGCTATGGAATTAAAACAATGTCTTTTCCCTAGTTCATGCTGAAATCTAGGTGCATACAATATTTCATGCAAATCAGACATAATTTACTGTGTGATTTGTTTCTTCAATAAAAAAGTAAGAATATGGAGAACAATAATTTTCCTACATTTTAGCTACACATTTCTCTATAAATAGAGTAACTATTATAATGACTTCTTATATGTGTGTGAGAGTGATTACCTCTCTGCAAAACACAGAAGGATCGTTTCAGTATTATACCCGATTCCTCATTAAGTTCAGTTTTGTGCAGATATACACTGACAGTTCTGCTTGCCCTCTGTCTAACTTGATGAAATCTACTATGCCCCATGTAGACCCTACTGCAGTAAGCCAACTTCACAGTAACAAAAGGAGGCTAAAAGTAATAAGGTCTTCAGTTGAGGGGGTGGGGGGAAGGATGTATCCTCCTTCTCATCTGCCAATGAACACTACTTTGTCAACTGCCAGAGGTAACTTGGGATCTGATAAATACCTCAGGAAGCACACAACAGACAGAATCTAGTACAATGTGTCGTGACACCCCTTCCAAACCTATGTTTCCATAAATGTGTCCTCTAACCATTTTCTCCTTGTTAACTTGGTTGTGTCTCAGCTGACCTACCCCCTCTCCCCACCCCACCCCCGGGGTCATGCTCCAAGCTCCATTAGGCACTGAGTTGGTATTATAGTTTCATAATTGGTAGGGTTGGAAGGGACCTGAGCAGATCATCAAGTCCAACCCCCTGCCATGGCAGGAAAGAATGCTGG
>NW_005842033.1:1715964-1727796 GCF_000455745.1 Alligator sinensis | reverse complement strand
CTGGAGGCTGAACAGGTTCAGGTCCCTTAACCTCTCCTCATAGGGCCTGCCCTGCTGACTCCTGACCATGAGTGTGGCCCTCCTCTGGACCCTCTCCATGCTGTCCACATCCCTTCTGAAGTGTGACACCCAGAACTGGACGCAGTACTCCAACTGCGGCCTGACCAGTGCCGCGTAGAGGGGGAGGATCACCTCCTTGGATCTGCTTGAGATGCATCTGTGGATGCGTGACAAGGTAAGGTTGGCCTTACTGACTACATCCCCACACTGTTGGCCCATATTCATTTTGGCATCAATAATGACTCCAAGATCCTTTTCTGCCTCTGCACTGATGAGAAGGGAGTTCCCCAGCCTGTAGGTATGCTGCTGGTTCTTCCTCCCTAGGTGCAGCACCTTGCACTTGTCAGTGTTGAAACCCATCCTGTTCTCATCCGCCCACCCCTGTAACCTGTCTAGGTCCAATTGCAGCCTATTCCTCCCTTCTAGAGTGCCTACTTCCCCCCACATCATAGTGTCGTCTGCAAATTTGAACAGGGTGCTTTTTACACACCCATCCAAGTCGCTGATGAAGATGTTGAACAGTGCAGGCCCAATGACCGAGCCCTGTGGAACCCCACTGCCCACATCCCTCCAGGTCAAAAATGACCCGTCCACCACCACTCTTTGGGTGTGGCCCTCCATCCAACTAGTGACCCATTTGACTGTGTAGGTGTCGACACCACAGTCCCCTAGTTTTTTAATGAGAATGGGGTGAAAGACAGTGTCGAAGGCCTTCCTAAAGTCCAGAAAGACTACGTCCACTGCTACCCCTGCGTCTAAGGATTTGGTGACGTGGTCATAGAAGGCCACCAGGTTGGTCTGACAAGACCTGCCTCTAATGAACCTGTGTTGGTTGCCCCTAAGCATAATATCCCCTGCTGGCCCCTCACAGACATGCGCCAGGATAACTCTCTCAAAAAGCTTACCCAGGACCGAGGTAAGACTGACTGGCCTATAGTTTCCTGGGTCCCCCTTCCTCCCTTTTTTGAAAATGGGAACCACATTGGCCCATTTCCAATCCTCTGGCACCTTGTCAGAGCACCATAAGTGCTCGTAAAGCTGTGCCAGGGGTCCTGCAATGACCTCTGCTAATTCCCTCAGCACTCTGGGGTGGAGATCATCAGGACCTGCTGATTTAAATAAGTCCAGTCCCTCCAGAAGTTCCCTGACTAGGTCCTCACTTACCCTAGGCCTGGGTAAGCCTCCCCTGGACCTACGGGGGTCCTGGTGGTGGGGGGTGACCCGGTTCCTGCTCAGAAAAATGGAGGCAAAGAAATTGTTAAATAGGTTAGCTTTGCTGTCTGGTGAGATGACCAGATTTCCTAGCGTGTCCTGCAGAGGCCCCACGTTACCCGGTACCTTCTTTTTACCCGCTATGTATTTAAAAAAGAACTATTTGTTGTCCTTGATCTGGGTAGCTAGTCCCAGTTCCATCTCCGCCTTGGCCTTCCTGACCACCCCCCTACAGCCCCGAGCAACAAAGTTATAGTCCTCCCTGGTGATGGACCCTCCCTTCCACTGGGTGTATGCCTCCTTTTTAGCTAGGAGACATTCCCTTATGCTTTTGGTGAACCATGGGGGCTTTTGCGCCCTCTTGCCCCCTTTGATCCGTGTTGGGATTACCTCCCTTTGGGCTTGGAGGATCGTCTTCTTAAGGAACGACCACTCTTCCTGGACACCCGACTCCCCTCCCCTCTGGGACCTCAGTGCTTCCCCGACTATTCTCCTTACCTCATTGAAATCCGCCCTCATCAGCAGGGTCAGAAGAGATCAATATGAAATGCTTTTCCAAAGAGATCACAAACCCAACCCCCTCACTAATGACAGGCAATGCGTAGGGGATGCACGCAGGGTACACATGCACCCCTTAAGTGTGGCGGTTCACCCCCTACAAAAAGGTGCTGCCACTCACCACCTCGCTGCCAACACCGCTGGTGGCATCACTGGTGGGACAGTGCTGGTGGCATCTGCAGGAGCTCCACACTTACTCCACCACCGTGCTTCCACCGCTCCTGCCACGCTCCCACCACCACCATTACAGCCGTGCCCCTCCAGACAGTTCATGTCACTAACCCTCCTAATGTCTCCATATATACATTTTAACAGTAAGGGTGACAAAACAGGTCCCTGTAGAATCCCACATGCGTATTCCCACATGGAAGAGTTCAGAACAGATGAAAAACTGATCAACAGAAGTGCTCAAAGACTGATGCACTGCTATTTAAGAATCTGCCCATGCTACACTTTGTCCCCTCTGACCTATCCTTACAATTACCCTTAATACAGGTGCCAAAACCCGCTCCAGTATATATAACATACTTAAGATGCCTTCTACAGCTACTACATCAATGAGATATTAGGGAAACATGGTGTGAAAGGCCAGTGTCCCTCTGCACTGGGTTCCCATATCACATAGGAGCAGACAGATTAGGACCACATAGACCTTTATGAAATGCTTAGTTACTTTTACTGCTTATACACTGTTGTGTTGGGGTGGGATAGGCAAATTCATGAGAAGAGTTTCTGGGTATTTATTCAATGGTCCATATGTACAATACCAGCTAAAATATACAAAACAGAACAAGATGTAAGGTTAGAAAATATATTAAGTTTTTATTCTGTCTGTAAAATGGACCGGTAGGCTTACTATATATTTATATATTTATTGCTACATATATATGGCAATAAATCTTATAATAAACCTATTTTATATGCAGAAGCAAAAAACATATCTAGGTAAATTATGGTGCACTTCAGGTATTGTTATATATTTAAGTATTATTTTACTAGTAATTTTAGTGGCACTCACTTAGAAAACCAGGATTGGGTGTGGGGGGTTTTTATTCCCTTAAAGTAGAACAGCTATTTTCCCAGTTGAATAGTAATGGGAGAATAATAAATTCTTGATTACATTTTCTTGCTTTTTGACATTGTGTTTTAGATTTGTCATTTGTATATATTAATACATAATCAGCTTTGCAATAAATTCTGTTTGGGGAACCATTTCTGGATGGCCTTGATAGGTTCTTATATAGATATATAGAGTTGGATGTCAGTAAGTAAAAGCTTATTGAAGTTTTCTCTTCTATATAAAATAAAGAAACTTAACCAAAACCCTTAAAATTAATCAATGGAGCTAATGAAAAGAATTAAGTTAAAGTTAAACAAGACATGCAACACATATGCAATTAAAAAATATAAATACTGCTTGTTTTAAACCCATTAATTTCATGTATGTAAAATTGACAAATTTCTGGGCATGTCAACATGTACATTTACTGCGCAGTAACTTACTGAGCAGTAGGTTACTTAGCAGTAAGCGAGTTTTACGCCGGCATCTAGATGTGAAGGTGTTACAGTGCAGTAACACAGTGTGGGGATTGACTTGGGACTAAAGTAAAGCATCTACATGTGCCGTTACTGTGCAGTAACTACTAAGGCATAAATTTGCTACCTTCGTCGTACAGGCAGCAAATTTATGCCCAGGCTGGCATAAGTTACCATATTACTGCACAGTACAGGCGTTCATGTATAGACACACGCTCATACCGCACAGTAATGTAACCTAAGTTACTGCACAGTAACGGTGCTCGTGTAGATGCACCCTCTGACAATGAGGGGATAGCACCAATTTGTGCTTTCCAGCCTGAAAGTAGTAGGGAGGAAAGGATACAGAGCAAAAAAGAGATGGGTATATCCAGCAGAGGATAGAAGCACTGGAGTGTATTCTTGGATGGATTCCTTTCTTATTCCCATTGACAAGTTGTATGGTGGTAAACATCTTCCTTCCTCATACCCTCCATTCCTGTACTAGTGCCATGTCATTTGTGAACTTTAAGAAAAAAATCAACCAGTCTATGACCCCAGCAATGCCCAGTTTCTCCTATGTTGCAGGCAGCATAGAGGTTAATAAAAATATATTCTTCTCAAAGCAGACACAGGACTGTCTTATATACCTCACCTATCTACCACCCTTGAATTCCCTCTTCACTCAAAGTTTATGCTAAGATTACTTTGAGTGGATTTTCTGCAATGCTATCCATAGGTGGCCAAACAACAGGGAATTTCAAGCCAAACCTGGAATTTAGTCCAGGTACCCAGACTGGATGACTTTATATCGGGCATATGCTCCAAACCTGCCCTCTTGGCATGGATGGGTTTTGAAAAGGTGAGTGTAGATCAGAAGCAGGCAATTAGTTCAGCTGGAGGGCTGCTTACCAAGTTTTGGTGAAGCATCAAAGGCCGTGAGGGTAGTCCTGCCCCTTGACAGGTACTCTGCCCCCTGATCGCCATCTTGAAACTGAAGTCCTGCGCCCTAGCCCCTGACCTTTGCTGCTGGAATTCTCTCCCCTCACCCAGGAATTGCTGCTTTTGGGGGTGGGGTTTGCTTGTATACTGTGGGTGGAGGGGTAGCGGGGTGTGATGTGGGGAGTATGTGGTTGGGGTGTGTGGGGGAGGTGTGGGTATGGTGTGGGTGCAGTGTGTAAGGGTGTAGGAGGGGTGTGTGGGTCTATGTGTGGGTGTGGGATGTGTGTGGGGTGTGGGGTGTGTGGGACTTGGATGTGTGTCTGGGTATGATGGAATGTGTGAGGGGGCATGGGTGTGTACATGGGGAGGTGTGTTTGTGTGGGGTGTGGGTATTAGGGGTGTGTGAAGTAGGCCCTATTCAATTTGGATTCAGATTTGGCCTAAATCAGGGACAGTGATTTGATTCGTTGATTCAGAGCACTGTCCCTGATTCGATTCAGATGAATCCGAATCTGAAGATTCAATGATGATTTGGAGAATCAGCGATTAGGACATAGACACAGCTTTAAATGTTTTTTCTACATACCTCGAGGTATCAGCACAGCTTGTGAACATTTCGATGCTGGGGCAGATGGAGTGTTCCACAGGAGTGTGAGGGGAGGCCCTCCACATGCTCAGCGGTGAACCTGGAAGTGGATCAGAGGTACTTCCGGTCCACTTCCAGGCCCAGCAGGTAGCATGCAGGGGGGCATGCCCCCCCAGCTCAGGAATCAGCTGTGGGGGAACCCCAGGTGCCCCCTCCAGACCCAGGAGGCACCAGTCACCGAGTTGGGGGGAATTGTGGGGAGGGCCCTGCACACTCCCCGGTAGACCCAGAAGTGGACAGGAAGTGCTTTTGGTCCACTTCCAGATCTGCTGCCTAGCACACTGGGGAGCCCTCCACGCTTCTGTGGGGACACTCCATGCACCCCAGCATTTCAGCACTCACAAGCCGCCTGCTACCTAGAGGCATGTAGAAAAAATATTTAAAGCTGTGTCTATGTCCGAATCGCTGAATCTTTCTGAATCATTTCAGAGGGTTCTGATTCAATTCAGAGAGATTAAAGGGTCCTCCGATTTGATTCAGATTCAGAGATTCAGCCGCCAAATCAGGCCAAATCTCCACCAAATCAAATCAGGGACTGAAGCTTCACACAGCCCTAGTGGGTAAAGGTGTGGATGTGTGTAGGGCATGTGGTGTATACATGTGTGGTTGAGGTGTAGTGTGTTTGTAGGTATGGTGGGGAGTGGGGTGTGTGCAGTTGAGCTGTTGGGGGTGTGTGTGAGTATGGTGGGATGTGCGCATGTGTGGGGTGTGGATAAGGTGAGGCTCAGGGTGTGAGTGTGTGTGTGGATGTGTGTAGGATGTATATGGTGGGGTGTGTGGTTGGGGTGTGGGGTGTGTGACAGGGGTGTGTGAGAAGGCATGGAGGCATGTGTGTGGGGTGTGGGTGGGTTGGGTGTGCGCATGTGGGGGGGCTTCCCCCCACCCATTCTGAGATGTGGCTAAGCCCAGCCCTTCCACAGGTGGGAGGAGAGAGAGGGGGGTTGGCTCTGTCAGCCTGGCTCGCAGCACCCTGGAAAGGGCAGAAAAGCAGCAGCTGTTGGCAGGCAGCAACAGAAACCCCCAGGAGGGGGGGGGGGGGGGGGGGCGGGTCAGGGATCTGAGCCTGGCACTACCGGCTCTCTTATCTCTGTCCCACACCTGCCTCATGAGGCTGCAGGTCTCCCACGGCCTCCTGCTGCTGTTGCTGTTGCTGCTGCTTCTCTCTCATGTGCCTGCCCAGCAGGGCTGCATTAAGTGCACACTGGCTCCTCCTGCTGCTCCCCCACTCCTGCTTGTCCCGTGCCTGCCCCACAGGACTTTGTGAGCAGCTGAGCTTCTTCACACCCTCCCCCCACCATTCACATACTACCCCGCCCTGCACAAGCAAGACCACAGTGAGCTGCAGGCAAAGGCCATCCCACTCCCCTCAATGCTGCAGCTTCCCCTCTCAACCTGCTGCCCAGAGCACTTCATCAGAGACAGGAGGAGGAGTCACTGAGGGTGGGGGAGCCCTGCTCAGAAGCTGTGCCTGCTGGTGGGGCTGGTGCCCTCCAGCAGGGGAGGCTGGGAGCACAGCACACTCTCCCCAGGGCAGGATTCAACCCAGTGCAGAATGCAGCAGGGACAGCCACCAGCGGGGCCATATACAATTAATTGGTGGGTGCCTGCCTGCAGGCCAGATCCAATCAGCTAGTGGGCTGGATCCGGCCCATGGGTCATATTTTGCCTAACCCTGGTTTAGATGGTGTGGCACATCATTTCATGATATATAACACAACATGTATGTTTCTCTACTTAAAGAAAAACTAGATGCTTTATTAATATACTAGGAAAGTAGCACTATACAAATATAAGGGTTGGAATGGGCACTAATTTGCCATATTATATATAAAGTTTAAAAAAACCACAACAAACTAAGCAAAAAAGGCATTATTTCATTAGTCCTGTAGTCATTATAGTTAAATATATGTCACTTACTCAGATTCATAAACCAAAATGTCTACATGTGCTATTAATTTGAAGCAATAAACAATGGTGTGATATGCGATTGAGTTTATTGCTCCTGGGCACACTGTTTGAATGTGTGCCCAGGACCACAATACATTGAGCCAGGTTGAAGCAGCCCTGGTTGGCAGGGGGCCTGGAAGGGCAACCTGCCAGCCCGGGGATGCTCTGACCTGGCTCAACATGATGCAGAGGGGCTGTCTCAGGCATGAGGGTGTTCCAGTGCAGGGCTAGCTGGCAGGCAGCCCCCACACTGAAGTACCCTCATGCCCCAGCCAGCTGGGTCAGCATCTACACATGTGTTGCTGCACATGAAAAAAATCCACACCAGAATAGTACTTGTATTTACAAGTAGTACCCTGCTGCAGAGTTTATAAGTTTCCTGCAGCCTAATAGGGCCACACGTGTAGATATGAGACATTTACTCCAGAACTAATTAATCTACTCTGCAGTAAACATCTCAGGTAGATGCACCCTGTCAATCATTTCTACACCTGAGTTAATATTACCATACCTGAGCTAAGGTTTTGAGCTCTAGCTAAAAAAACAGTCTGCAGGACTGTGAAATAGAAAAGATACATTACCAGGAATGGCTAACAGATAGCAAAACTACAAAAGAAAGGAGAGTTCAAATAGTGGAACATCAAGACCATTAAAAAGGATAGAGGGTTGTTAACACCTGTGGAGTAGAGAGAGATTAACAGGAATCAAGGAGATGACAATGAGCCATGAAATCAATTGACTCTCTCAGTATGGCCTAAATAGAAATGTGGCTGCCCAGGGAGTTGGTTTTAAAGTTTGGGTGGAACAGCAATCAAATGGCAGGGAGGTTCAACAGATGGATTTAATAACAAAAATAGGTAGGGGAGAATACACAGCCACACTGGATAAGCACAGCAGCTGATGTTTCTATTAAAAAGTTCAAAGGAAAAATTAATGTGAGGTTTGGGCTCCAATTTTTAAAGCATGTAGTGATGCACAATCCAACTCATGCATATATTTTGCAGTGCAAGTTATCAGAGAATCCCAACCCAGAATTTGAAGGGGCAGGGGCAGGGGCAGCAGAGGTCTAGTGTGAGAATAGATAAGGAGCTATGGAACTAGTAGGCTGGTAAAGTGTGTTCTGGGTTGGGGGGTCAGAGCTCCCAAAAGAAATATGGTATTCTGGGAAGCAGGGGCAAACCCCGGGGTAAGAGATCGTGTCTGGAAAGCTTACATTGAGCTTTGAGACGTGGCAGGCGGGATAATAGGGTGATACCCTGCCAGGCCAGAGGGGAGCAAGCAGGACAAGTGGAGTCATAAGAGGGCATCATAGCTGCCCTTGGAAGTTAGGTCTTGCTACAGAGGCAAACACAAATACTTTCAAATCACATCTACCCTCCCTCCTTCCGTTTTTAACAGTACCTCAAAAAGCAAGCATTACTAGATTATTCTAAATATGTTTGAGGACAGCAGTATGGGGTTTTTTTATTGGTCTTCTCACAGAAGTAGTCCAAATTAGATCATTGGGCAGGGGCTCCATCTCAAACACTACCAGACCATTTTGAAAAAGTAATCTTGTCTTGAGAAAGTGAAAGTCTTAATGCTAAGTCATTCATTAACTTCATGTGGGGAGCTCCACAAAGGATGAAGATCAATAAGATGATCCACTTTAAGTATCACATAATGTCCTTTCTCTTGGATCCTCACTTTAGAAGTTCACAACTGCCAAGAAATCACACAATGAATGATAAACAATTGCAGCACTCTGCTGTGGGGAGGAAACTAGCACGATAACTCTCCCTTGCCTTCTTGCCCTTCAGTACTTTCTTGGCTCTAAGAGCAAAGCCAAGTACACTGTTTCAATTTGCTTTCAATACAAATGAGCACTGAATAGCTTCTCACAAAATTTCCCTCTTACACTGCTGCCACAGCTACTATTGATATTTCATTTCAGGGCCAGGCAAGCCGTACAAAGCCAACAGCTTAGATTTTTCTCCTCCTTACTTGTTGTTGGAAATTATTCACCAAGACCTTTTGTTTCCCCCACTCGCTTTTAGCATGTAGCCCCTTTGCTAGGATATTGCTCTATTTGGTGTTAGAAATGCAAAATTCTAGATCTTTTAGTTGCGCATGTCAGTAACAAGTTATGCTTTTGTGCCCTTATTGGATAAGCATGACTGAGAATTATATTTCAGATATTAATAATGCAGCCAAGGACCAAGTCAAACCCTGCTTCTGCAAATATTTTTATGCATTAACTGAAAAGCCATTGTTTCATGGAACATTCCTGCCAACAATTTGTTTGCTAGAATATCTGGGTGCCCAGACACCATGGCAGTGAGGGCCAGATAAGCATCTAGATTGATTTTTTAAAAATACACACAGAACAATAGTTGCCAACACAATCTGAGTGTATTTCTTAAAACTTACAAAAGACTATTAATGTCAATGTTTTTGCCGTATTACACCAGCTCTAATATTCCTGACCAGACTTGCAAATCTGCCTCTCAGAACAAGCAGCTTTCTTATGGGCAGGTTTCTTATGGGTTTGGTGATGAACTCATCCTTTTCAGGAAATTAAAAAAAAAAATCAAAGTTTTGGTTCCTCAAGCAGAGAGAATTTTTATGATACCTATAGTACAAGTGTGAATTCAGAGTGGCTTTTCAACACTCCTGGAGAAGTAGTAAACAACCTCTTTACTACCTGATAATGCAGAAGTGATTCCCTTCATTAAAATAAATCTTGCCAGGTTTCAGTACTCCTCTGAAGCGGAGGTTCAGGGACTGGGACAGGGAGACCTTGGAGTGGAATGATACTTTATTGATTTACTTGGGTAACTATTTTCTTGGCAGTACTTAGCATGGGTGCAAAACTCCTATTAGACACCAACTGTATTTTTTTATAGCCCTCATTTAAAATGATTAAGTGGTTATTCCATGCTTGATAGGGTTTTGTATGTTTTGTAAGAATCGAGCCTGTTTCCAACCTCTGTATGTTTTGCTTGAGGCCCAAAAGCATTCAGTTATTATACAGAAAAGTTTGACCTTTTTTTCTACTGTGTTTCCAACCTTCTGGGTTCAAGTTGAGTTAATTCCTCAGTGAAACCTGAAACTAAGCCTCATACTCTCCAATCCCTCCACCCCACACCACCACCTTTATAGCAGATAACAATTATACATTCAACACAGACCTCAGAATCCATCCTTTATAAAGCAAACCCATCCCCCTTTTCTGCATGTGCAGGGACCCCTGTCCACAAGACGGAATTTATGTGAGTAGCGTGACCCCACTCTTACATGCTGTTTAGGCTATTGTTGCAGATCCTTCAAGGACTTAAGAAACAGCATATACAGGTACTGTCAAAACAGATCAACCAACTATTCTCTTCACTAGCCTTATCACAGGTGTTTTCTGTTTAAAAAAAAAGAGTAACCACACATATATTTGAGCTACTAAAGTCCCAGGAGGCATCAACTTGGATTCTGTGGAAGGCATTTCTTAGCCTGCTTCAAAAGATAACCCCACTACCCCAAAACACTACACATCATGACTGTGACACAAGGAGACAGATCCTATTCGACTTGTTAGGCAGACAAGTAGACGTCAGCACCTAAGCATGGTTCTATTCCACCCTGAAAAACCATTCATGCAGAAAGTGGGCAAGTTCTCTTTCACCTCTTTCAAGATTTTGTCTTGAGGGAAGTATAACGATTCAGTTAAAAAAAGACACATTAATAGTTTTTCAGAGATTCTAGCCCAGACAAACAGAGCTGTACTTAGGCATCTAACAGGTGGAATGGGAATAGCCCCAGAGTGACCTAGGAAACAAAGACTGGGAATCGTGTCATTGAGGACTGAGGCTAGAGCTGTACAGAAAAGAGAGTTCTCTGATACAAGCACTGTCATTTAGCAACACAAATTGCCAAGGAGTTAGAAGGTATTCAGAACCTCCTTTCACATCCCACACTTGCCCACCTAACAAGATATGGGACCTAGTCTACCCCAGGATCCTATGGGAGAGTGCAGAAAGCCAACCCTTTCTTAGTCCTGGGGAAAGGTGGTACATGTGGTGACATTTCTGGTCCCTGAAATGGCTTTTCCCTGTACAGGGCATAATCTGGGCCCCATCCAAGTGAGGAGTTAGTACAAATCATATGTTTAATATATTACAATTATGTCACACACAATGCCTACTGAAGGTAAAAGGGATCACAAGTATGGTATAATAATTAGGCTTAATTATGACGTTAATAGTTCACATTACTTTTCCCCTCATCTTTACCCATGGAAGATGAAAAATTCTTCTTGAAATTCAGCTCATTTACATTTGTCAAGACTGAAATCCATCCACGGACTGGAGTGTCCCTTCATTTACACCAGTGTAACTTCACTGAATTCAGCTTAATTCTTCCTGATACACACCATGGTAAGCCAGATCAGAATCAGGCCCTACATCGCCAAAGGAATTTGCCATGGCCAGAAAGAACCTGTCACTTTTAGGTTCCCCACATCAGAATAGATTAACTACTCTTCTGTGGTCCTCCCCAAAAAATCAACACTATGATCCTCACTATGAATCTGTGAGGGTTTCTACAGCCTGCAGTGCTACTCCCACCTTCTACTGCTCTTCCTTCCCTTTGCTTCCCTCAACACATGCATCTGGTGCCTGGTTTTGTTGTTTTTTTTCTTATTTTCAATGTGTGTACATCTTGTACAAAAAACATCAGCTGCCTTAGCAAAGAGGGAGTTACGGTTTCATGTATTAGTCACAGTGCACAGAATTCCAACTTTAGTTAGATTATTTGATTTGCCTGGTTCATTTTGTAATACTGTTTTTTTAGCTAACCGTGGTGGTTTTGCCACACTGTCTACACACAGACACCCATCAGAAGGGAAAAGGGCAGCTCTTATAATATAGCATGAATAGGAATATCTCAAGTCAACTCCAGTATAACTCACCTGACTATTTTTC
>NW_005842033.1:1658429-1715954 GCF_000455745.1 Alligator sinensis | reverse complement strand
TTAAACTAAAATGTGAAGCTTTTTTTTCCTAATGCCTGACCTAGTGTTGAGCCCCATGATCATCCTGTCTGCAAGCCAAGAAAATATTTGTGGTCTTCACCTTAAACTCAGGCATGAAAATTATCTTGACAGAATACATGGTAAGAGCACTTGGCCTTACCAAAAAAGCAACATGAAAATGCTTTTTATCTTACATCTTGTTTTATTCACCGTAACAACTCAGTGGGAGCCTGTAGGGTTAATCACGAATTGGGGAATGAATGGATGCTCTTCACATAACCTAAAGCCATTTCTTCTGTGTAAAGTCACTGACAATGACGTTTCAATGGTCACTGCATTGTTTTGTCATCCACCCGCTCATGTGCAGACACATGAAATGCCACAAGAGTAAAAATAACTGCATTTAAAAAACAAAATTGCTCAGGACAAACTGTTTGCTTCAAGATACCCAGCAAACTCTGGAATATATTTGGGGACTGAAACTTATCAACACTAAGGATAGAAACAATTTTAAAGGGAAGCTTTAAAATAATCTGCACTGGAATGATTTCAAGGAAAACTAAACAGAAGGCAAATATCCCTAATCTGTATCATGTTTTCTCCAGGGAATATCAGTATCTCCCTCTCAACAAGTTTATTAGGGAACAGAGAGTGAGACATTTACTGTACAGTTGACTAATTAACTGTGCAGTAAATGTCTCGGTATCTACACGTGCACCCGTATTAGGGTAAATGAAACTAATAAATTCTGCAGCAGGGTATTACAAATACTACTCTGCTGCAGAGTTGTTTTCTGTGCAGTAGCGCATGTGTAGACACTTCCCCAGCTGGCTGGGGCACAGGGAGCTTCAGCATGAGGCTAGCCAGCAGGCAGCCCCCTGTGCTGAAGCGCCCTCATGCCTCAGCCAGGCGCTCTGCAGCACATGGTCAGAGCAGCCCGGGCTGGCAGGCTGCCCCCAGGTCCCTACCAGTCGGGGTTATGCCACCCCAGCTGAACCTGCTGTGATCCTGGGCACATGTGTAAACACTGTGCCCAGGAGCAATAAACTCTGGTGTGAATTGTGCTGGAGTTTATCCAGGTGCCCTAATGTCATGTAGAGATGTGCCCAGCCAGTAGTATCTGAGGACTCAGGCTTGCCCTGTACACTGAAGGTAAAATTATGGTATTGCATAGTATCCACAGGCAAATGTTGACTTTTTATTTTATGTGCTCACAGTTTGGGAAGACTCTTCAATCTTATAAACTCAGTACTCCACTACAATGGTAGTTATACCATTGCCTCTTATCTGAACTTGGAGATTCTGCAACTTGCTACACGGTAAGGAAAGAATGAAGATGCATAGGTTTTTAACAGCCCAGATTCTGAATTACATCACTGTTCCATAAATATATTCATTTTATTCATGTTCATTCCTGAAAGAATTTACTGCACCAAGGATGTCATCCTGACTATGCATCTTAAAATTGATCATTTCCCCAATTAAGCTGTTCAGGCCTCAGACTTAAAGAGCTGTCACAGCTGCTGCAAACTGATTTATCTGCTAATGATGGGCAGAGCTCCTGACCAATAATTATTAATGACATAGATTTTTTAAGTAACCTTAACCTACGTATATCTTTTTTTTAATTTGCATTATATCTGAACATAGGCCCCCAATTCTTAACCAGGTTTTAAACGGATGTAAAATGTAAAGTTCCAGGCTTTTAATACAGAAGCTTGCAAATGAAGACTAAGAGACAAATCCAGCCCTACGCAGTATCAAATTGTTCTGGCTAAATGTAACTCATGCTTTTACAATAGAGCTGGTGGCTTTCAATGGTTCCCAGCTCTGCTATGCAGAGGCCACGAGTACATAATAACAGAAGAAATGTGCAGGTCATTCTAAGATCAGTGGGCCCATGGCTACACAGACCCACCAGTCATATGTTTACATGCAAAACAGGGCCCTGTCAAAGGGAAGGCTGCTATTGTTGGCAAGGAGTGCCTGTTTCACAGTTCTATAATCTGGAGCAGTGATTCTCAACTGGGGTGCACAATACACTGGGGTGCCTTGAGATCCTTTCATAGGTGCCATCGGGTGCCACGCAATATTAGCTCTATTAGGTATGCAAACATGATTCACAAAACTAAAACAGAGATTTCAAATATGAATCCCTAGTGCTAAAACATTCTGCCCTGTTGTGGTCTTTCTGAGTTCTTTGCAACAGAAGAACCACTCTATTATTTTTCTATAACCAAAACGCAAGAGAAAACTAAGAGCTGTCATTTTCCAAGGGATGCCTTGAGTCTAATGAGGGTGCCTTGAATCTAGAAAGGCTGAAACAGGAGGTGAAAACCACCCGTCTAGAGGCTGATTCCTACCAACAGTCCTCTAGAACAGGCCAGATCTGGCCTGTGAATAGACTGGATCTAGCCATAGCAGCTCAGGGAAACAGTAGCATACTCCAGCACAGCAGCAGAGGCGGCACCCCAAAGGTCCTATTTCCTGCTACATTCGGTTTACTCTCTGCTCTAGGAAAGTTCTTTCACAAAACCTAAATTCTTGGGCTTGACATAGGACAGGAGATTTCCCCCCAAAAAAGAAAGATGAAAGATGAACTGCAGTAAATATCTGTCCAAGTACGTACCTTATATTAAGTTTCTTCAGTCTCGGTTTTGTTGGTCTGCTACTCCCTTTTCCCCTGATAGTAGAATGGAGTTCTGCCATTGGCTTCATGGGGAGTGGAAGTGGGCCCCTAATTTAAAGAGCTGTTTAATCAAGACAGATTGCCCACTGGAGTGACCCAGTTTAGAGGATTGTACTTTATTGTTTCACTTAAATATATCTGAATTTGAATACAGTACAAACAGGGAAGTCAAGGCATATAATGTTATCATGGATATTATTAACAGGACCTAAACAGGCCTTAGCTTAAACAGGTCCTACCACAATCCAGCCCTGACTTGTTTCAGTTCCTAGTGCTACCCTAGAATAGATGGATAACATCCAAGGCATAAATCCTAATTCAGTTTAATTCCCATATTCCCACAGATTTTAAATGGAAGGTAGGCACTAACCATAATGCATGTCTTTAAACACCCCTCCCCGACAAATGCCAAAAAATAGAGTATAATTCACACATTTAATCGAGCAATTCTCCATTATTTCAGATATGTTAAAACTTCTACTTTAACCTTTTTTTTGTTAGTTTAAACATTTGGATAAATTTAAAAGTTTTAATCAGCTCAGGCTCTCTTATTATTCAATCCACTTATTATTCACTTTCAAATGGCCCTCTGACACCTATCAAATCTGATAGACTGAACAGTGATTTCTCTCAGCTGAATATAACCCTTATACCACTTCACACATGATATTACTTTCCACATGTCTGATGGTTCTGGAAACAAGTAATCAAATTAATAGATTTAACTTTCATTCATATCTTAGGCACTTCTATAAATTGCAGCCACGAGGGGCTGGTAAAATATTAGTTTTGCTTTATCTGGGGTAGGTGTTCATTTTCACAACTTTTTCCTTATTAAATCCAGCAGCTATTTTTTTTGTAAGTTTTTATGATTCACACTGAAAGCGATCTCAGTAATCACTCAGACTATTTGCTATTTACATTTGATTTTGTGAACAGGTCATATTCCTAGTATGAAAATTTTATGATGATTTAACAGTGAGACAGTAAATACTATCTATCTTGATTTGAAGGCTTTAGCAAGTTAGAAAAAATATAATTGGAGCCAAATGCAACAACACACCTCTTCAGCAACAAGAGTTACTAGGAGAACATTAACTCTTCCTGCTTGCTACACTGGCTCCCCACAACATATCACAATAAGTTGCCGATCTCAGTATTCATACTCATCTGGCTCATTGAAATTAGCCTCCACAAGGCTTATGCACTCCTTGGGTGTCTGTTCCAAAAGCAAAGCAATTTTTTTTTACCATAAAATCTCATTGTCCATTTAAATAAAATAGGATAAAATAAAGAAAGCCCTATCACATAAGCATAACTGTCCCTTCAGAAGGAAAGTAGAGAAAAAGCTGTGTGTGACATGTTGTTTACATTGCTTAATATGTTTTTGGAAGACATTTAGATACCACAGCAATGGGTGTGGTGCGAAAACCTGAATAAAATGGTATTTTAGCAATTTTAAGGGAACATTTTGAAATATCCACAGTGGATTTTGAATCTGGTAGTGATCCGTTGCCTCCTTGGGTGAAGAGAATCCCTGCTCAGACCTGAATGCAGCTTTCCAAATTCAGTTAAACCAAAACTGTATACAGAAGAGATTATCAGGTTTGTGATGCAATGGCTTGGCATTTGCAACCCAAAATTATATGGTACCTTTTTGCAGCTGTAGAACACAGCAAATTAAGCCTGAGCGTGCAATCTATTTTCATCTTTAAGTCCTTCAGACTTACTTTTTCCAAAGTTTTTCTTCCACTTAAAGATTGTGCTTCAAATTATTTTCTCCTAGATTTATTGTCTTGCTGTTTTATAAGATTGAGTCTGTTTTTATAAACAAACTCCTGTCCACCTTTCTAAACTCTCCAGGTCTCTTTTTAGGATTTCATTTTCTAACCTGTCCAGCTAATTCAGTATCCTCTGAATTTTGTAATTATGCTGTATTCACACTTCTAGATTCTTAATGATGATTTTTTATAAAACCCTTTTTAATGCCAATCCCTGGAGTACTCCCTTAAGGAAGCAATTTTATAGCTCTCAAAACATTTTGCAATGAAACGTAAATGTTAGTCGTCCCCATTTTAGAGATGAGAAAAGGAAGACACATGGAGCTATTCTTCTCTAAAGTTACAGTGAACATCACAAGCAGAATTGGGACATGGTGCATTAACCCACCTCTCTAGAGCCTTAATCTGATGAAACGACTGAATGGCATTGCATTTGTCCTTCAACTTGGTACATGTCTGTGTACAACCTTCAGCCAGTTTAGCTGATGGAGGTAACTTTCTAGTTAACTTTTATGAGATGCAGTATCAATATAACTACATATATTACCATCATTGGCAGCGAGTCAAAAGGAAACTATTGCCACTTTCCATTATCACACAGAGGGACACACCTATTTCACAGGTGGTTTTTGGTTTCTTAGCCCATTCCATCTTCTGTTCTTCTCAACTGCCATTCCACTAGAGAGAACCTGTGTTTCCTATTAGTACTCCATGGAGGTACAACCTCTTTGACAGTAGCCTCACTGGGAGCATCTACACGTGTGCTTTTAATGTGCAATAGCCTATTTTACTGCTCAGTAAAGCATCGCATAAAAAACTGTGATTACGCTAATCCACAGTAAAATGGGCTACTACACGTTGTGTCACTTAAAAGCCGTGTGCATTTGTTACTGCACATTAAGGCAACCTAATGCACATTTCTTTAGTGCCTCTGGGTGCCTGTACATGAGCACAGAGCCTGTTCTGACACACTGTAATTACAGCACATTGGAGCAGACTCAAGTAATCGAGTCTGCTGGATCATGGTAATTATCGTGCTCCGGCAGCCTCCTGCATCTCATGTATCAGTGTTCCCATGCTTCAAAATGGCAGTGTGGGTACTTGAATTAAAGTTCATCAAACAAGCTTTAATTCAAGCCCCCTGCCACCATTTTCAAGTGCAGGGATGCTGATATATGAGACACTGCAGCTCTTTACAGCAGCTCTCAAAGTCACAATTAAAGCACCCTTCCCTCCACCCCAAGAGCACATATAAAAGTGCCCTCATATTGGAGATACTAAATTTAATGTGCATTAGAAAAGGCATGTGTAGATGCTCCCACTGTGTCTTGGCTCTCATATAGGGTAGTCTAGAGAGGGAACAAAAAAGAGAAAGGGATGAGACAGCAAGGTAGACATCACACAGCTTTCCCAAGGAGGAAAAGTTTCCGGATCAAAATGGGTGGGACTCTACAGCCTTGGAAGCAGGTTGTGCTGAAAAGATCTAAGCAGACTACCATACAGCAGTGAGACCTGGACTTGGCAAACATAAAGGACTATTTATGCATCACAGAAAGTTTGAGAAGGACAGCCAAGAAGTACATCGCTATGGAGATCAGAGTTGCTAGCTTTTTTTTTTTGCCCCATTAGTTTATTACTTGGCCATCCTAGTTACTGTTCATAGAAGAAACTATGACCACATTTACTAATTGACAGATCTGACATTGCAGTTATTCAGCCCTCTTTCAAACCTGAACAACCCTGAATCATTTCACAGATGCCTGGCAGCGACCATGCACGTATTAATTGTTATCATGAGCAGTTACTTAATCCAGTTACCCATATATAAAGATGTGCCTACCATACTGACATGAGCAATTGCTTTTGCTCTGTCTCTTTGCTTCCACAGGCAGCTGCAGAAACAACCTGTGGCTTCTGTTACCTCAGAGGCCTCTGGTCTATTTGGACACTCCTACTAGCCCTGTAATCCGTTAGCTAACTCCCTCCTTAAGCAATTCAAGAGGTCAAATGAAGATTGCTCACTGATCAATGTACTCTCCATTAATAGCAACATTCCAGAGTTGCTTCTGAATTGGGGTGCCTGCTTTTCTGAGTAGGATCTATGCATGCTGACAATGTCTGAAAAGTATCAGGCACAAGAGGGTTCAAGTTAAGCATCCAAAAAACAGAAATGTTAAGGATTCATGCAGAATTCTGTTTCACTTTACATGCCCAAATGGCAGTTTTCCAGCCATGCAAGTGGCATTTTTAGCACTTCGGCACAGTTTGCAATTCTATTGTTCCTGCAGTGTGGGCACATTATCTCATTTAAAATAAAAGATAATGGTATCTGAATCTCCACTCTACACAGCTGCTACTACTTACTACTGGTATTCCATAGACTGCACTAATATACTGCCCTACTGCTTCAGCAAGCTATTAGAGGCATCGTGTGGCAGAGATGGGAGAAGACTATGGTTGTTAGAGACTCACTAACAATCTTCAGAAGAGCAGGGGAAATAGTCCCATTTTTCTGGCCAAATTTCAAGTGGGTAATTGTATTCTACCCTCCCACCAAAATGTCTCTATAGTTTTACTTGGATAAGTGATTCACATCCCATCACAAAAACTAAGGTGTAATGTATTTTCTGTTGAATGGATGCCCTTATCTACACAAAGTATTGTTACTTGGGGTGGGTGAAATGACCTACTATAGAATACACATACACACAAGCACACCATCTATATGGAAATGACATCCATGTTATAAGTGGTAAGGCCGTCAGACAAACATATCATGCACTCTGACAGTTTACCGTGGCCTATGCCTAGTAATTCATTTCACTCGAATTTTGTCTAAGATGCCAAACCCAAGAGCAGCTTCAAAAAGCTAAGACTTCTAAGAGGTGAGCAGGACATTCTGGTCCTGGGGGAAACTTTCACTCAGTTGTAAGGCACAGGAGGTCAGAGTTGGAGACGTTACTTCAGAAAACAGACTTTGTGCCACTTCAAACAGACTGTGACACATCTTTCAGACATTTTCTCAGAGCTGGCTGAGCTATTAAACTACTCTTGCAACAAGACCACCTCCTTTTCAGAAGCTGGAGTGTAAGTAATGAGGCCTATCTTCCCAGTGCCCCTCAGAGACAGTTTTTTCTTTGGACTGCTGGACCACCAAGCTCTGTCAGTCCCATTAATATTAAATGAGAGAGTTTTCATTTCCCATTACACTTTAATTAACTAAAAATCTATGGGGAACAAAGCTGACCAGAAACCTTTTATAGCAAAGCCTTGGAAAGAGCATGGGCTCTATAGACTTCTTTCTTCCTGTCAGAACCTAGACAGCTAGTTCCCACTTGTATGAGTGTAACATGGGACTAGAGGATTATCCGTCACAATTGAATCATACTTCTTTGATAACAGTAATAGTGTTCCAGTATTAGAATTGATATACTTACATAATTAACTGCAAGTGTTACTTTTGTATGTCCATAAAATCTCTTATTTCTTTTTTAATTATTTTATAATAACTCTCTGGGAAATAGGCACGCAAGGAAGGGAGGCGGTGGGAGCCTGCCATCCTTAAGAAGGGTTTTCAGCTGCTCCATTAGGTACTATGGGTATCTCACTCTTTATAGCATGACTCACCCAGTCTTGAGGTAATTAAGGTTCCTTGACATGTGATGGGAGGGGAGGAGAAACTTTTGTCTGTCACTATCATCAGTTATGTTCCCATACATATATATCATATATGTTATATAAACGATTTATTAGCAAATCAGGCTGAGAAACTGATTACCTCTTCTCAACTTTTAAGTGCCCATACAGCAACCATCCACTTGGGAACAAAAAATTACCCTTACATTTTTTTTGTCAATCTTTGCCCCTAATACTCAGGCATACATGTTATCATTTATAAAGATACCCACAGAATGCTCAAAATCAAAACAGCAGCACTAATCAAAACAGCAAAACATCCTTGATAGCCAGAAGAATGATTTTTCATTGATTGGCTGCACAGTGACCTATATGAACTGTGGTAATCTTCATTTACTAATGAGCAAAGAACAAACTGCTTCACAATACTACCCTCACGAATGGTACTTTTGGGGGCAAACAAAGAAGGTAAGCATTGGGCAGGCATGGAAACAAAATCACCTACTTTACCAGGCCTGTGTTTTTTACCCAAGTTGGCTGTGTTGAGTTAACGCACCTTTTTCCTACCATAATAAAGACAAGGCATACCAAGTATTTAATGCCATTAACAGGACCATGTGAGAAAGCCTGCAGAGCCTTTGTCCACACTGTGCCTTTCTATAAGAACAATAAAGATTTATGAGTCTTTGTGGTTTCAGTCAGTTCCTTTTGCATTCACAGAAAAAAAAATAATGAAAACATTTTGCTAAGCATCTCATTAAAGAATATTAAACATAGATGCCCCCCTTAGTTTCTTTAACAGTGGTATAACAACACAAGTTCTACTGTAGATCTACCAAAAAATGAACAGTTGAACTTGGCCCAAAAATAGGAGCACTATTAGATCACAGAGCCTCTGCCAATATTCAATCTTTGCTTTTTGTAACAAGATGAAAAAAAAGCAACTGTCTAGTACCCCATCCTATGAGCTGTTTTGCTGGATAATGGATTCTCAGGTATATTTTAATCATCTGATTAGGACTATCCCAGGTGTTCAATAGAGATTAAGAGTATTAGTAACCCTGCCTTGGTTATACTTGATTACAATATGTCAGAGGCTATCCATGTGATATCGTGCTATTCACATGCACCATGGAACTCCTCCACACAGTTAATTAGATGTCATTTAAACATTTCTGGATTGAGTGGCGGAGAACATTGATAATTCAACATGAGCACTACCAGTTCTTCTGGATATGTTAGTGTTTTATCAGCTGTCAAGTTTCCAAATAAACTGTGACTAAACAGAAATGCTGCCAGTGAACCTGCCAAGAGAATTGGCTGAAGAACTGCTGATACTCCTACCCCTTTAAGTGAGAAAAGATGCACAGTTGCATTTTTAGGTATGGAAATACTAAGGAATTTTAAAGAGCTATTATGCCTCAGTCTCTGCACTGTCTTTAATCCCCATAATCAGGAAAACCATGACATGCTGCAAATAACCCTCTAATACAACCCCTCTTGTATTTGAACTATTAACTGAGGTATTGTTTCTACCTAAATAATACTATATACTCATTCATGGAAGGCACTTACCTTGTAGATGTAAAAAAAAGACCAAAAAACCCACCTACCATGCAAAGTTAAGGCACATCCAAAATAAATCATAACAATAAACATTTAAATGTTTCACATTGTAATTAGATTGGGTCATACTCAGATTAGACTGGGTCTACTCAGATTGAATGCTAATTCTTTTTTATTTTGGTTTGTTTTAATTTCACATGCAAACCCTACTTATCCCAAATAAAAGTCTACCACTTTTCCAGGTCTGTAATGATAGGTAACTAGGAGGAAAGTTGTGTATAGAACTTTTGCGTATAGAATATAGGAAAATCACATAAGTCCTACTAAGACCTGAAATTCTCTGACCATTGAAAAATATGCCTGTGGCAGGGCACTGTTGGTGCCTGCCACTTTAAGAACTCAGCCAAGCAGCCAGCAGGTGCTTGATTGTGGTGGCCATTTTAGATCTTTGGCCGCCTATATAAACAGAGCATTTTGCTGCTGGCAGGCTAGGCAGTGATATTGCCTGGCTGCAAGGCTGCTTGGAACATCCTAGAGGTAAGGGCAGGAGCTGTAGGGCATAGTTTGGAGGCTCCTGGTCCTGGGCACGACCTCAAACTGCACCCTGCCAGGAGTGGGTGGCTTGGTGGGGCTCTCAGTGGTGTGGGAACCCCCAGGAAATACCAGGCCAGTTACCACCCTGGTGAAAGATGGGTTGGGGCACTTTAACAACCCTAGCTCCCACAACTGGGTGGGTTACCCCCTTGTAGGGTCTGGAAGGTAGACCCTGGAGAAGGAGTGGGGCTATAGACTCAGAAACCTGTCTTGAAATCCCCCGACTGGTCAATACTAGGGCCAGGACCAGAAGGGTCGAAGGGCCAAGGGCCCACCGTGAGGGATGCCCAGAGCTGAGGGCCTGGGGTTCTGACTGGTCTAGATGAGAAGCCAAGGCCAATGTAGCCAAAGGTCCCAGGGGGACCACACCCGTAAGGAGGAACAGCTCTGGGAGCTAGGTAGCCTAGAATGAAGGCAGAGGGATCCAGGTGAGGTTCAGACTGGAGGATTCTGGGACCCAGAGTGGGGCCGGTGATGTTGACAACAATGGATGCCATCTGTGGGGCTTGGGCTGTGGTGTAGGGGAGGAACATAACTGCAGATGGCATCCCCTGGCATTGGGGCAAGAAATGGCCAGCCTCCCACCTAATTAAGATAATTAATTAGATAACAACAAAGTGTGGCCTGAAAGAAGGCAGGCGGCTGGCCCAGAAACAGGTGGGTGGGCCAAAGGCAAATCAGCCCCGAGAAGGCCTCCCTGTTACAATGCCTAAAGTAGAAGCAAGACACCCTTTAAAGAAGGGTTCCACAAATATTTGGTCTGTTAAGTAGAAGTCCATTTGACTTTACAGATACTTGGTTGACCTTTTTGGGGTGGTATGGTTTCTAGTTGTCTGAACTCATGGAATCCTTTATCCTATATTCATTTAATATTTGGGAAAAGAGGGCCCAAAGGCTTAAATATAGACCCTTTTCTCCTCTGTCACAGCTAACCTGGAGAATTTATTGAATATTATAAACAGCTGCATTCAAATGCTGGAAACCATGAGCCATTCACAAGTACTCTATGCAACGGTGCCGCTTGCCCTCCATAGGCTAGATGCAATCCATTTCTGATATTTCTGTGATATCATGCTAATCAATAATTACAGCTAAAGCACAGCCATAAAAAATACTACTAAAGTGACCCCCTCCCTTACTGAGATTGAAAAAATAGCATATGACTAGGATACGGGCAGATGTTTCAGCTCTACTCTCTCTAAGGTGCTACTTCACAATGTTAAACCTATAAAACTCAATCATACGCTAGCCTGGGAGAAAGATTCACAGAAAACTCTGGAGGAGTCAATTTATTTGGAACTTAACTGGACATATTTCAATCTTGATTGGACATCTTGAGACACAACATAAATTTTTATATAGGTTATTTGATTCTCACACCTCATAAATTAAATAGAATGATCCCTGATATATCTAATGCCTGGTGGTAAAACTGCAGAAATATAGGAAGGATAGATTTCTGGTACATTTGTTTCTAGTGCCCTCCAGTTAGGCCCTTCCAGGGATTGGTTAAGGATGATGTGAAGTGGGGAACAGGCTCCTGTGACAGTGGAGATACGGCTTTAAATCCTGAGCCATCTACAAGAGAAGGTGAGCTTGTTAGGCTCAACCTACTCTTCACTTCTGCACATGATAAAGCTATTACTCTGCATTGAAGCTGTGTTCAAAAAAGTAAGCTGGTCATGCTGGACTGAAATGCATAAGCAAGAATAGCTTATATTAACAGAGTAGGATACTCAATACCAGAGTAGGATAAATACTTTTATTCAAATGTTTTCACCATTTTTCAGTTCCAGCATTACCCACCAATAGATCATAACATTTAATAAAATATTTGTTTTGTAAATCAACCAATACAAATTATAAATTTAGTTTTTATTAGCAGATAGTTCTTGAGATACAAATCAGAAAGTATATATTGCAGATTTTACAATTGAATATACAGTTGTTGTTTAGCCCCTTAAGTCGCATGCTGCTGTTTTTTCACTCCTGACTGTATAACTTACAACTACTGTACACAGCATGAATTGCAAATTTTACAATCATATATACAATTCAGAATTTGATCCATGTTGATTAGTTACATAATTCATTCAGTCAAGGAACAGAACTAATACCAAGAGACTTTCAGTATGCACCTGACCAACACAGAGTGAATTGCAGATTATATATTAAATTGTAAAATTCACAATTTGTGCTTTGCTAATTGTGCAAATTGCAATTCAATTATTAAAGATGCAATTGAAGTTTGCTTTCAGCAAATTCCTAAGTCAAAGGCTTATATTTTTATGTTTCTACAACTAAATCTCAACTATTTCCCTGCAGCAAACTGTCAAAATTCACCAGTAGCATGATTATTTGTATTTTTCTCCCTTTTCAAGAGGAGACGATTACACAATAGCTGCCTACCTTAGCTTCTTCAGCAAACCTTTCACTAAAAAAAAAGAATACTGCACAAAGGAAATTTCTAGAAGCCCTAGATCCTGACTATCAAGCTTACTGTTAGAGGAAAATTAATATAGGCTGTAACATAAATTTAAGACTCTATGGGCACATCTACACAAGACGCATTATTGTGTATTAGCCTAGGTTAATGCACATTACAGGTCAGCATCTACATGTGCGTACTCATAATGTGCATTAAACCAGGCTAATTACACCTAAATTTGATACCTGCAAATTCAGGTATCAAATTTAGGCAATATTAGTTACCATGCATTAACGCACGTGTAGACACAACCCAACACTAACTTTAGTGCTGGGTCTGCCCTGCCACTAGGGGCACTTCCAAACAAGCATGATTGTGCAGTATGTGGTACCATGAATGTGTTCAGTAACAGAGTAGGATAAATCCTGCAGATTTTTTTTGACTCCTGAATATCCAGGGTTCAAAAAACAAAAAGCATGAAAAAAAACCCCAGAGCCACACTGAGGCTGCCGGCCAAGTCCCGCCTAGCTGGATCACCATGACTGTAGCTTCGGGAAGCCCCCAGGACCCTAGGTAAGGCTGCTGGGGCCAGCGCAGTTCTGGTCCCAGACTCCCCTACCATCCCTGGGGTAATTTGCTATGCGCCAAAGTGTGCATGGCACCCATGTTCCCCAGGGACAAGTAGCTGTGGTGCAAGGTGCTACTAGTTGTGCCTGGGGAACCAAATGTCCATGTATGGCTGGATGCACCCTAGAGGGCCAGCCTGAGCCCATCCTCAGGGAACATCCAGGGGTTGGGGTGCTGGGTGTGCGGGCCGGGAGCAGTCTGAAGCCTTCGGGGGTGCACGGCGGGCTGTGGCCAGCAGCCCTGGCACATGGGTCAGGGAATGCAGGCCGGCGGACTAGAATTAGGCACGGACGCGTAGCGGTTGATTAAAGATTATTTTACTTACACCGTAGATGGTCGCAGTGCAGGCAGGAGAAAACTTCGCTTAAGTTGCAGTTACAAAACTCGTACGAACAAGACCCATAGAAAAACTCGAGCCTCTTGAAATAACTCAGGCAGAGCTCTGGATACACACACACACACGGAGTTTGCTAGGCTCCGTGGAACGAGCGCGCAGGGAAGGGTACGTCGAGGGATTAGGCGGCGACGGGGAGAGGCTAGAGGTTGATCAGGCCCCTGTATCCTCCTTAAGGCACACGCTGGGTTTGTTAGGCTCCGCAGCGCTCAGAGTTCTTCACAAGATGTGAAGTCCTCCTTCTCCTCCTCCAGATGGTTGTGGAGTCCTCCAACTTGGGCGGAAACCGCTCAAGCCTCTTATACGGCTAGCAAGCCAATCGCTAGCCGCCACGTGGGAATAATTTAGAACTGGCCAATAGTGGGACACAAATTTGCATGCGAATGGCGGGAACTCCTTTGCACTGGGGTTTTCTCCATGCAACTGAGAATTGCAACGTGCAAAGAAAGCTCCTCATGGCGGGAAATAATTCTGCAGTGCCGAAGCACATACAAAATCATACCCTTGGGTTATGACACTGGGCACCTTTCCTGGGGCCCTGCACTTTAGGCCCCTCCCCCACAGCCCCGCACTCTGGGCTTGAAGACCCAAAATATTGTAAATTGTTTCCCCTTGTATTTAGTTTTCCCCTTGCATATAGTTTCCCACTTGTAAGTGGGTTTTTTTTATTGTTGGTGGGTGGGGAGGGTGGTGGAGGGGCTCTGTTGGTTGAGTGGGGAGGGAGAAGGGAAGAGGGATGGTGGTGGGTGTTATGAGGGTAATAAAGTTTTTTTTGTTTCACCCATATGCGTGTCCTGAGAGTGGTGCTGGGGGTGGTCAGGGGGTAGGGGGTGTTTGGGTGGTGAGGCATGTGGGCTAAAGTGGGGAGCACAGGAGGAGGGGGTCAGCTCCCCCTGATGGCCACAGGGGCACATGGCAGGGCCTTGGGACTAACTTTAGTCCCAAATCTCTGCATGTGTAGACACCTGCCAAAAATCGCTTACTACACATTATCTTAATACACATTAAATTTAGTTGTGCTTAAATGCACATGTAAACACACCCTATATTACTTCCAGCCTACACTGAAACGCGCATTGTGAAAACAAGAAGACTTGTGCACAAAGATCAAAACTGGAATATGGCATATGTGTAGGAAACAAATGTAGCTATCATCTGTAATTGTGACATCACACTGAGGATCCCTCAACAGGAACATACACATCACAGATGCTTTTGCTTTCTCGTTGTCTTTCTTTCACTGTTTCTCTTTCTTATCTTACTTACCCTTGTTTGAACCATCTTTCTTTCTTCTTCATTTCCTACCCCATGATGTAACTTATTTCCTAACTATTTTTAAGGTAGAGTGTAATCATTTGGAGAAAGAGATACTATGCAATGTGTAGCAGTAAACTTGACTCATTGTCCGAGGAGGTCAATTCCTATTGCATGTTCCTTTTGTCTCCCATCCCACCTGATAAAAATATGAGTAATAAAATAATTAACAGTGACATGTAATGTATTGTCACTCAACCTAAGAGCTAATATCCTAATGAAATAATTGGGTAGATGGAGAGGGAGCTCCCCTGTCCCAAAGCAATGATTTCAGACCCTGGAAAACTGCTCTATATCTGTTACAATCCGTATCTGTTAAAAAAGATTAACTTCATAGCTACAAGAGTGAGAAACTTGTTCTTTTATGTACTTATATTTTTACATACGTAAGTTTTCGATCTCAGCATGCCATATGGTCCACAAAGACTTTAAGCTCCAGCCTGGTCTAGGTGTTTCAGACCTCTGCTTCAGGCATCTGGAGGTAGTACAGACATTTTTGGTATGTTTTTAGGGAGCGTATTAATTTTTGAGCACTCTAATTTGATTAAGTTCCTTTTCTTGGCCACTGGTCGTTGTCATCCCCCTTTCTGATCAGCAGGAGTATAATACAACCTGCAATATAGAGCTCTAGCTGTGGAAAACCTTAAAAGTGAGGTTCTATATGGAGGACATATATGCAAAGAATATCTCCTGCACCTGGACTCCATCTATTAAGTTTGCAGAAGGGACAGCTCCTGCCAAGAAGCCAGACATTCTGACCTTGTTTGAACCTGTCTGCTGACTGCAGATCTGGATCTGTGGGAAGTGGGGATTTAAGAAGGGGTGGTGAACAGATTGTTGATCCTAGGAGACTCGCAACAATATACGGGGAGTTGATATCCACAAAGTGTTTTACTTTTAAAGCCTATATTCTTTCATCTCATCGCAGGCTATAACTTTGCTACTGAACTATATTGCTATGTCTAGTCAGGGTGTATGTTTGTATGCTGATGTCAATCATTTATTTTTTGTACCCTTCATCAACTGCAGCTAGCAGAGTGGCAGGTGGTTCTTGCTCTCTACTCTATTGACGTTGCTTATTTTTATTATATCATTTTTTCTCCTCAAGCTTTATAACCTATCAAGGTCTAAAATCTGCAATAAACAGAGTTAAAATAAAAATAGAACACCAAGTTAATACAGCTTGGAGTCCCTCTCCAACAGCTTCTGAAAGTAGAGCAAGGCTCTAGCTTTCCTCTTTAGATATGCAATGAAACTAAACCAATACTGTGGTTCACATTTAAAATTGTAGACCCTGGCATTCCATGGAAATCTGCATGATTGTACTTGGCACTCAGATACTACAGATATAAGGGTCCCCAAAGGTCCTAAGACAGCTGGATACAGATATGTTATTCCAAAGTAAAAGCATGTCCCTGACTACCCAACAGGGGGCATTATTTTCCCAAATGAGCAAGATATTTACATGCTCATTTGCAAGGATGAAAGGGGAAAAAAAGTAAATTGAGGTTAATAGGTATGTGGTTTAAAACTGCTTATCTTGGCCCCAATTCAGAATAGTACTAAAACAGGAGCCTAAACTGAAGTTGGTTGGACCATTCATGTGTTTAAATTTAGGCATGTACTTCATGTCTCTTGTTGAAACAAGAGTGTATTCAGTGTAGTGTAGTTGACATCACAAGCTGGCACAATACAAATGCTTCACAATAGCCAACTAAAATGGGCATTAAATCATGAAACAATATTGCCGCCTTCTAGGATTTAGATGTGCACAGACAATGAGCTAATTCAGGTATCTGCAGTAATTCAGCCCCAACAGCACAGAGCTCACATGAGCTACAAAAACTGTCTAAGAAGCAGAGCAAACTAGCCTGTGCTGTACTCTGTGCTGTCACAGCTAGAATGCTACCTGTGCCAAAGCACCTAGGTTCGAGCTGGCCCAGGTGACACTACACTACCCTTTAGGCACTTCTGCAACTACTATATAGGTATAACTTTCATTTCTTGAAACTTCCTGGAGGTGTAGTGGTAGAAACTAAACTCCCCTGTGCCCAAGACAAGTCATCAAAGACAAACAAAATAAGAGTCTCACAGCCTTACTAGCATGACTGGAGAGATCATCTCTGGGCACATCTACAAGTGCATTAATGTGCTGTAATGCATAGTTTCATAGTTGGTAGGGTCGGAAGGAACCTTGACAGATCATCGAGTCCGACACCCTGCCATGGCAGGAAAGAGCACTGGAGTCAAACGACCCCAGCAAGGTGTTCATCCAGCCTCCTCTTAAAGACCCCCAGGGTAGGAGCCAGCACCACTTCTCTTGGAAATTGGTTCCAGGTCCTAGCCAACCTGACAGTGAAGTAGCGCCTCCTGATGTCTAGTCTAAATCTACCCTCTGCCAGTTTGTGACCATTATTTCTAGTCACTCCTGGTAGCGCTCGGGGGAACAGGGACTTCCCCAATGCCTGTTGGTCCCCCCTGAATAGTTTGTAACAGGCCACAAGATCCCCCCTCAGCCTTCTCTTGTGGAGGCTGAACAGGTTCAGGTCCCTTAGCCTCTCCGCGTAGGGCCTGCCCTGCTGACCCCTGATCATGCAGGTGTCCCTCCTCTGGACCCTCTCCATGCTGTCCATATCCCTCCTGAAGTGCAGCGCCCAAAACTGGATGCAGTACTCCAACTGCAGCCTGACCAGTGCCGCATAGAGGGGGAGGATCACCTCCTTGGACCTGCTTGAGATACATCTGTAGATGCGTGACAAGGTACGGTTGGCCTTACTGACTACATCCCCACACTGTTGGCCCATGTTCATTTTGGCATCAATAATGACTCCAAGATCCTTTTCTGCCTCTGCACTGACGAGAAGGGAGTTCCCCAGCCTGTAGGTATGCTGCTGGTTCTTCCTTTCCAGGTGCAGCACCTTGCACTTGTCAGTGTTGAAACCCATCCTGTTCTCATCTGTCCACTCCTGTAACCTGTCTAGGTCTGATTGCAGCCTATTCCTCCCTTCTAGTGTGCCTACTTCCCCCCACATCTTAGTGTCATCAGCAAATTTGAATGGGGTGCTTTTTACCCCCTCGTCCAAGTCACTGATCAAGATGTTGAATAGCGCGGGTCCGAGGACCAAGCCCTGGGGGACCTGGTACCCCTGCGTCTAAGGATTTTGTGACCTGGTCATAGAAGGCCACCAGGTTGCTCTGACAGGACCTGCCTCTAATGAACCCATGTTGGTTGCCCCTAAGCATAACCTCCCCTGCTGGCCCCTCATGGACATGTGCCAGGATAATGCTCTCAAAAAGCTTACCCAGGATCAAGGTAAGACTAACTGGCCTACAGTTCCCTGGGTCCTTCTTCCTCCCTTTTTTGAAAATGGGAACCACATTGGCCCTTTTCCAGTCCTCTGGCACCTCACCAGAGCACCACAAGTGCTCGTAAAGCCGTGCCAGGGGTCCCGCAATGACCTCTGCTAATTCCCTCAGCACTCTGGGGTGGAGGTCGTCAGGACCAGCTGATTTAAAAACATCCAGTCCCTCCAGAAGTTTCCTGACTAGATCCTCACTGACCCTAGGCCTGGGTGTGCCTCCCCCAGGGCCTGAGGGGGGTCCCAGTGGATGGACTGATCTGGACCCTGTTGAGGAAAATGGAGGCAAAGAAATCATTAAATAGGTTAGTCTTGTCGTCTGGTGTGACAACCAGATTTCCTAGCGTCTCCTGCAGAGGTCCCACATTACCCGGTACCTTCTTTTTGCCCCCTATGTATTTAAAAAAGGACTTCTTGTTGTCCTTAATAAGGGTGGCAGATCCCAGTTACATCTCTGCCTTTGCCTTCCTGACCGCCCCCCTGCAGCCCCGAGCAATCTAGGTATAGTCTTCCCTGGTGATGGCCCCTCCCTTCCATTGGGTGTATGCTTCCCTTTTAGCTAGGAGATGTTCCCGTATGCTTTTGGTGAGCCATGGGGGCTTTTGCACCCTCCTGCCCCCTTTGACCCTTGTTGGGATTACCTCCCTTTGGAGCTTTGGGCATGGAGGATCGTCTCCTTAAGGATCGACCACTCCTCTTGGACATCTGACTCCTTTAATTACCTGACTTAATTCCCCTTAATTACCCGACCAGACTTAATTACGGCACATTAAGTTTAGTACCTGTTATAACAGGTACTAAATGCGCCATTAGCAGCACTACTGCACAGTAGCACTGGCACACATGTTTTAGGTGATGCTTATACTGTACGCAGTAGACTGCACATTAGTATGGCTTTTACCATGACACACTAATGTGCAGTAGAATTAGTCTACTGCTCTTCTAGCATCTTGTGTAGACACGCCCATGGAGGGCAAAAGAGGATCTCATCCTTTAACTTTGTCACTCAGGCTACCAATTGGTCCCAGAAACAATGATGGGTTTTTTGTGATGTGGACACCTGTCCATTTGGAAAAGGAATGATAAATAACCAACTTATTTGACATGCTATATTTTGGCTGGCAGTCAGCAGAGGCCTTTCATTGTTACTAATGTGGGCTTAATCTGAACAGATAATATTAAAGTGAAAGACTCTGTATTCTATAATTAACCCAATGAGGTTTCCAGCCCCTAATTACATCTGATTTAGCCATTTATCATTAACTTATAAAATCTGTACACAGTTGTCCACTTCTCCAGAAACAAAAAAGAAAAAATGAGATCTTTACACATTATTCAAGCTTAACAAGGTGCAATGTCATTATTACTTTGTTTTTACTTACATGCCTGAGAGAAAATGAGATGGCTAGGAATAGCACTGATTTAAGCATTGGCCTTGTCAAAAAATTCCAGAGCAGGAGAAAATGGAATCCAGAAATGAGGTGCAGGGGGCACAAGGATCCCTCCTTTAAAATATACAAATATATTAACATTAAAGCAGTGTCCTCGGAGGATTCACTGGCCTTTTAAGGGAGCTGGTACTCAGCTGCAGGTCTGCCAGGCTCTACCCACCTCCCCAGGTGACAGTGTGTCCTGAAGGCATGTGATGGGAGCTCATGATTCAGAGCCAGATCTGCTAGGAAATATAATGTGTAGCCTGAGTGCAATGAGGGGGAAATCAAGAAGATGCTCAAGGGAATAGGAGGGTTCTGCAAGTGGTGATCTATGTCAGGCAAGCTGGAGCATGTGCAGCATGTCTTCTAGAGAAAAACTTAAATGCTGCAGGGAATAAGAACCCTTCACTAAGGGTTGTGTGGAAGCTGTGCATTGTTTTGTGCTTTAGGTTAATAAAGTATACCTGCAAAAGGGGAGTGTTGATGCCAGCCGTTTGATTAACTGGGGAAGTGGTAGAGCCAAAGGCAGCTGATATAAACCTTATTACAGCTAGGTTGTGTGTGAGGGACACTGAGGGAAAGATTGGTTTGGTGACTGTGTCCAGCCATAAAAAATAGAAAGAGCTGCTCTGATGCTATGTTATAACTGGGTTCCCATATATGTGTTGAATTGGCGTGGTGAATAGTCTTTGAGAATGCAGTAAATCTCACACACTACATTCTGGGGAAAAAAAGGATGAGGGGGGAAAAAGAGCATGGTAGTAGCTATTAAGGTAATCTGTATTCCTATTGTATTGCTCCTTGTAAAGCAAAACCAGATACAGCATTGTAACAAAAATCTCCAGTATAAACATGCACGTGTTCCCCAGAACTGAAAACACCCAGTTATATACTTGTATTCATAATATCCAACTTGTTCTTCAGTTTACTATGTTTTGTGCAACTGTGGGAGGCAAAAAACACTACAGAGGGGAAAGGGAAGTATACGGATCTGTAAGTCCAGAAGGATTAATAGAACTTCAGCGTCTTTAACTGAAGCAATATGATAACATTTTCATCCAGTGGTGCTCAACTTCTGTACCCCCATGAGCCATATTCAACCAGTGAGCACAAGCCAGTGTGCAGGGCAGGCATTGCGGGGCCTGATTCAGCCATGCAGGAAAAGGGGGTATGGCCGGCATCCAATTGGGCTGTGTGGGGCTTGGAAATTTGGCAGTAGGGGAGAGGCGGAAGTATTAATTTTCACAGGTCCCCTACCACCAAACTACCCAACGTGTGGGCAGCCCCATGGAAATGTTTCCCTATAGGGAAACACTCTCTTAAACAGTGAGCATTCTATAAGAAAACCTCCAGTTTAACGTGAATTTCAAATAAGTTTCTTTTTATCTCACAATAGATATTATCTTACCGTCCATGCAGGGAACATACATTGCTTCAAAATGGAGCTTGGCAAGCTTACAGTAAGCGTAGCATGATGGCAGAGATTTGTTCTTCCTGTAGTAATATGAGTGTGGCATATATGGGTTTGTGTATTTGGTAACCCTATGAAAGGGCTAAAAGGTTGGTCTCAAGGTCTAGGGACAGAAATTACACATGAACTGGTATAAGTTAAACCAGAAACCAGTTTGACTCTGTAACACAACAGAAATTCAGTGCACATAAACCACTTTCAAAATGGCCAAAACTGGTTTAAGATAAACCTAGATGGATGTAGTATCAGACTTAACTGATTTAGTTTAAATCAGTTTATTGAACCTTTTTCCCAGATTCCCCCCAGATTCAAGTTAAATCCCAGTTCCCCTGCAGGATGCTTTGCACCTCCCCCACAAACCTCTTATTGCAGGGTAGGTGGGCTAGGCTTGTCCCAAACTTTCTGCTCCAGCTGAGCCAGGAGGCATGATCTAGTGCCCCCCAGCTTCTAGCCTGAGCCACTGCAGGCATGTGACTACATTTCCACAATCAAAAGTGAATGTCTGTTCATTTGCTTAATGGTTCAATCTACGCAGTTTAGACTAGCCTACAAAGATTGAATCGATTCAGCCTCGGGATTTTTGACCGTCTTTACTTAGCCTGTGTGAGGAGTATCTGTGAATCCTATACTTTGGCCACTTCTCTTTGCAGAAGTCAAGAAGAATTCCCGTCCCACCCTGCCTCAATTCACACCCTCCCCCTACCACTGCAAAGAATGTGTTATTGGTTGATTTCTTTTTTCATGTTGAGGGGGTTTTTTGGCCTTCCTCCAAAGCAGTGGTTCTCGGTCTTTTTTGACTAGAGGTACCCCTCCATAACTTTCGTGAATTGAAAAGCACCCCAATTCAAAAACTAATGTACAGTAAAAGCTCTGTTATCTGGCATCCCCCGGGAATGGGGGATGCTGGATAACAAAATATGCTGGTTAATTGAGTGGCCTGGGCTGCCGCTTCTCCTGCCATGTCTGGGGCATCCTTCTGCCCCTCCTGTGGCATTGCCAACCCTCCCATCGACAGGGAGACAGGCCCCACGCAGCCCTGCACAGCCGGTTATGCCCTCAGGCTGTGGGGGCTCAGAGAAACTGGAAGTGCCATGGTGGGCACTTCCGGTTTCACTTTATCTTGCATGCTGGAATGCCAGTTAATTGAGCATGCTGGCTTGTAAGATGTCAGTTAACAGAACTTAAGACAAACTGTATTTATTACAGTACTTACCATCTTGCAGTGGGACAGGGCAACAATGAAGCAGGAACATGTCAGTGCCTGCATTTACCTCTTCACACCTGTTTATTTCCCCATACCTTGCAGGACACTCCAAAAGATCTTGAGGCATCCCAATGTGCCCCAGCACCCTGATGGAGAATCATTGCTCTAAAGCATGGGAGATTGGCCACCACCAGATGTGGGCATTTGTTTGGAGTGCTAGTGCTCCTGAGGATATTTGGAAACCTCTCAGGTGCCTAGATCATGTCTAGTTCATGCAAGGGTGATTCAGGGGGGTGCACTGGTGCAGTTGCACCCCACCCCCTTTAATTCTTGCTCCATCTAAATAAAGTATAAAATCAACTGCCTGGCTGTGGCAGCAGCATTTCTAGTCAGGCAGCAGTGAGCCCCTCAGTTGAATCCATGGCCCCTTAAAATCTACCCGATTCCTTCTAAACTCTTCACTCTCTCCTTTTTAATGGTGTTGCCAGCCTTGGCCATTCTCAAGGGGCCTAGGCTAAGCTGCAGAAGTGTTTCTTAACAGAAAGCCCAAATACTGTTTCTGAGTGACCGTAGTGTGAACCTTTACAGATGTGACAGCTAACTTGGTCAGCAAGGAAAGGAAGCCAACAAACACAGTTAAACAAAGCACAAAGCCTGAAAGGAGATAATGGAAAACCATACGTTAAACAATCCATATACACTATATCATAGCTTTGTCTTAAACTATTAGTAGTAGTAATTGATGTAACCAAATGTATTAGATGTTATTTTGCTATAACAGATATATTTTTGTTAAAATGCTTAGATAATCTGTTAAAAAAAAAAAAGCTACGTTGTCAAAGAAGACCATAAACTAAGGTTAAAAAAAAAAAAGGCCAGTACTGAGCAGCTCTCCACAACAGGAAAGGAAAGGAGAAAAGAAACCCTCTATCTTTCTTTCCCAAGGACATGAATCCTAACTAAATGACACCTAAGTCCACAAGAGATCTGGTTTAATCTAATTTCAAAAGTTTTAGTGAAACAAAGAAATTTAAATAAAACCAATCAGAGATCATTTATTAGAACCATCCATCTATAAATATTGGGCATAGGCTGGAGGGAAATTTGGAGAACACAGCAAATTCAAGATAACCTGCTGCCAATATGCGTGTTCTCCTCCTCCTCCCATATCTTGAGTCTCCCCAGCTGGTATAGGTGAGAATCTATGTTGTGTCATCATGGATAGCTAGATAGACTTTGGGATAAATATTTGTTTTCATGTTTAAAGATGCAAGCAAATAAACGGTTGGTCTGTAGACCTGTTTCTGCCTTTTATCAGTAGCCTATCCACAAGATTACCTGTAATCTGAGTAACAAGCAAATCCAGGAGAGGTGCACTGGTACAGTTTCACTCCTCCCACCCCACCTTTAATTTTCGCTCCACCTAAAGTATAAAATCAACTGCCTGGCAGTGGCAGCAGCGTTTCTATTCAGGCAGTAGTGAAACTGTCAAAATCTACCTGATTCTTTCTAAACTCTTCATTCCACAGGTGTTAATGACCCTCTCTCCTTTTTAATGGTCTTGATGTTACACTAATCAAGCTAGCCTTTCTTCTCCAATTCTGCTGTCTGTTAGCTGTTCTTGGTAAAGTAGCTTCTATTTCACAGCCTTGCAGACTGTTTTTTAACTCATTCCAATAAAGTTTTATTTGTTTTTGCTTTGAGTTTAATACAGCCCGAGGCCTCTATCACATTATTCAAGCTTCTAGTTTCTTCTTACCTGGAGAAAAATGTGTGTTGTATTTTATGGGACGGTGCATCTCATCATCTGCACCCTCCTTTTCAAAATCCTAGATCTACCCATGAACTCATGCACCCATATTGATCCCCATGGGGTATCATCCTCTTCTGGGATCATTTGAGAACATTTAACCTATCTAATTTCCTGCCACTGCAGTGGCAAGGTATTATCCATTCCCTTGTCTCCCCTGCTTTTTAACCTGGGGCACATTGTAGAGGCTTTGTATAAGGTGCTCCCCTGTAGCTGTGGTATGAGAGAAGGATAGAAGTGGGTTGATCTCATGGACACTTTTGGAAAAAAAGGTTGCCAGCAAATACAGGGCATTGAACTTGATGGCCCAGAAGGCCTATTCCAGTTAAATCTCCAACAAACCATTTTCTATGCAAAATTTCAAAAGAAATGGAAATGTTATAAGGAAATCTTCTAGGCTTTCTATGCAAAACTGAAAGTGACCAAAAACTTTTCATTTGTCAGATTTTTCTTTTTTTTTAATTGTTTCTTGTTAAAGACTACATTTTGTACATGGAAAATAAAGGTCAATTTTTTATTAAGATGTTGATAGCAGAACTGGATCATAGTTTCCTATCTGTTCTGTTATCGTTCTAGCATAAATGTTCTGTTTGTCATCTATTGTGCATGTTATTGTAGTAACAAGTGAAAGTTTTTTTGCAAATATTTAAGAGACAGGGATTTTTATAATGCTATCTTTTATTGAACCAACTGCATGGTTGTGATAGACTTAGATAAGCTTTTGAATGAAGTACATTTTTCTTCAGGTCATATATATTATATGTAAATATTTGCTTCTTTGTGGAGCTGTAGGCAAGACAAAATCATACCCTTACTATCCTGGGTTTTATAAGCTGACTGATGACTGCTTGTGAGAAGCTGAGTAACCTATCAAAACAAATGCAGCAAGGTAAAAATAGTTAAATTTATTTGTGAATATTTTTCCAAAGAAAGCACTGTGATTTGCTTCATTGGTGTTTGTAACCCTGTTTTATTGGTGAAATTTGAATAAGTGAGACTTAAATTGCAGAAATGTTAATAAAAAATATCATGACTAGTTGTGAGAACAACCATTTGCCCTTTTCTCTCACAGGAAATGATATCATGGTCATTTTGAAAAAATCTTAACCATCCACACAGCATATCCAACCAATTATACATGTTTATGTAGAATCTGGAAAAGAAAAATAATTTCTCTTAATTATAAAGCATACACCATTTAATCAGGGAACACCAACAATGCCATGTGAGTTTAGGTGACCAATCATATGGCATAAATTAATTAGTGGGCACTCACTGCAAACAGTTTATGAACAAGTCATAATTTAACATATGTTCAGAAAATAAATGTAAACAAACAAAGTTAATAAAAAAATCTCAATCTGTGTGCAGATAACCCTGTTTTCCTTTCATGAGTTAAATTCATCTGATAAATTACAGTGAACAATTCAACTCTATTTAGAAGTCAGATCTGTACAAAAACATAGTACAGTACTTTTGATTAAGTGAGCAAGTACTCATGTCAATATTAGCCTATTCAGGATTCTGGAAACATCTAGTTCACAGCTGGCATGTTCCATAAAATATGTGAGAGCATTGTTTCTCCATGTAGTAACACTCTTTGCCTAATCACTCTTGTATTTGATATCTGTTCCCTTATCATATTTCTACAGTGGCAACTGTGACCCTTTCTAGCTTTATTGTCTGTTAGGTGAACTAGTTGCTTAGCTTTCAGTCTCAACAGTTGTTTTGTATGTCTCTCATATTTTTTATTATTGTTATTATTATTATTATTCATTTTGGCTTTCTTTCAAAAGAAGGTTTGGTGAGATTTGCAGGAAATAAATTCTGTTTTCATCTGTTCATTAGCATCCATGCTAAGGAAACCATTCCTTCTTTTGCTGCATTACTAATATCTGCAAGGGTCAGGTACACATCTACTGTTAAGTGTATTTTTCATTATTGAACATCCCTTTGTTACAACTCTCCCTCTTACCCCAGTATTGCTTGTGTGTTCTGACTGGAAAGCATTAAACTGATTTTCTATCAGCCAATACCTGCACTTACAATAGGTTCTGTTCATGTTGGGGAAAGGTTTGGATTTAGTTCCAGAAAATATCTAAAAAGTGGTCAGAAAGTTAGAGAAGGAAGAAAAAAATAAGAGAAAAGACAACATTTCCTCATAATTTTGTACATCAGCAAAACCTTTAGTTTAACCATAAGTTCATTTACCGTGCCGGAGTTTATTGCTACTGAATTCTGCATCTACACATGCGCCCAGGACCACTGCACATTGAGCCAGGTCAGAGCAGCCCCAGCTGGCAGGGGACCCCAGGGATCAGCCTGCCATCAAAGGGCTTCTCCAACCCAGCTGAACGTGCTGCAGAGGGGTTGGCTGGGGCATGAAGGTGCCCCAATGTAGGGCTAGCCAGCAGGCAGCCCCCACACTGAAGCACCCTTATGCCCCAGCCAGCTGCATCAGTGTCTACACGTGCGCTGCTGTAGAGTAAAAAACTCCACAGCAGGATAGTACTTGTATTTACTTGTACAAGTACTTGTAAATACAAGTACTATCCTGCTGTGGAGTTAATTAGTTTACTCCAGCCTAATAGGCTGCACATGTAGACATGAGATGTTTACTGTGGAGCTAGTTAGTCTACTCTGTGGTAAACATCTCTTGTAGATGCACCCAGAAGTAATTACCAAGTTCCATGTGTATTCTTTTTCTACTGCTTGTGTCTGGCAGGGTAGAACTAGCAGAAGAAATTCCAGACCTGCAGGTCAAGCAGGTGTTGTTTGACTCCCTCTCAAAACATGACTGACCTTGATATCTGGCAAGATCATGGAACAGATCCTCATGGAATCTATTGTGAACAAGGAGAACAAAAAGAGGACAAGCTGATCAGGATCAGAGAGCACGGATTCACCAAGAGCAAGTCTTGCCTAACCAACCTAAGGACAATTTCCTTCTATGATAAGGTGATAGGCTCTGCAGATGGGGGGAGAACAATGAATGTGGTATAACTTGACTTTAGCAAGGCTTTCAACACTGTGGGTGCATCCACACAAGATGGTACATTGCCGTAGCAATGCACTACAGTGACATAGCATCAATGGGCACAAACCATGATGCTGCAGCTACATCAGCATAGCAATGCACTCCCTCGCTATTGTGCGTAGCAGCGAAAAATAACTATGTGCTGCCAGCATGGCACAGTAATGGCTGTTACTGCACCATCATTTAGTGCTTCCTAAAGGGCACTTCTATACATCATTTGGTACTTCCCGTAGGGCAGTTCTACATGTGACCCTACAGCACCATTGCTACTGCGCCGTCATTTAGTACTTCCTGAAGGACAACAAATGATAAGCTCCTTTAGGAAGTACTAAATGACAGTTCAATAACAATGGTGCCATAGGGGCATGTGTAGAAGTGCCCCATGTCTCACAACAGTCTCATTAACAAGCTAAAGAAATACAGCCTAGACCAAAATACTGTAAAGTGGAAATATAATTGGTTGGCTTGTTGTGCTCAATGAGTAATCAACTAGTCAGCAGTGGCTCAATGTCTAGTTGAGAGGAGTTTTCAGGTGAGGTTCCCAGAGGATCTGTCTTGGGCCTAGTTTAGTCCAACATCTTCATTTATGATTTGGACAATGGGACCAAGTGCGCACTTGGCAAATTTGAAGATGACGCCAAGTTGGGTGGAGTTAAAAACACTCTGGAGAGCAGAGATAGGATCCAGAATGACCTAGATAGACCAAAAAAAAGGTCCACAATCAATCAGCTGAGATTCAATACAGACAAATGCAAAGTCCTGCACTTGGGATGGAATAATTGCATGCACAAATACAAACTGGGGAATGATTGGCTAGGCTGAAGTACTGCAGAGAAGGACCTTGGAGTTACAACAGATCATAAGCTGAATAGAAGTCAATACTGTGCTCTTTTTCCAAAGAAAAAGAAAAAAAAAAAACAGTATACTGGGTTGTATTATCAGGCATGTCACTTGAAAATCAAAACAAGTAATTACTCCACTCTATTAAGCACTGGTGAGGCCTCACTTGGAGTACTGTGTTCAGTTTGGGGCCCCACACTTCAAGAAAGATGTGGTCAGACTGCTCTCTGCTGGAGTCTTTCCAACAAAAATGATTAGAGGTCTGGGGAAAATCATTTACAAGGAAAACCTGAAAGAACTAAGGTTATGTAGTCTGGAAAAGAGAAGACTGAGGGGGATTTGATAACAGTCTTCAGATAACTGAAGGGCACTTACAGAGAGGAGGGAAATGGGCTCTTCTCTATGGCCATAGGACACAGGACTAGGAGCAATGGACTCAAGCTTCAGCAGAGGACATTTAGGTTGGAGATTAGGAGGAACTTTCTGTCTATGATGGGGCAGGCAATTATTTTGGTTGGAGGGCCACTTAAGTTTTGGTGAGCTGTCAGGGGCCACATACATAGCCCCACCCCTTGACAGTTGCCCCCACCCCTGGTCATCACATGGGGACCAGAAGTTCTGCCCCCTAACCCCTGACCTTTGCCACCATCCCTTCCCTTGCTGCCCGACCCCCAAGTACTCCTTTTGGGTGGGGGGGTTGCCATCTTAGAAACAGAAAAACAAATCATACATTAGAAGTCAAACAACTACTATATTTTAATTTTATTACAAATAATATTTATTATGACTTGTGATTGTGTACAGTATATAGAAGGGATTGCATAATAACTCAAAATAAAGTGTCACTCTTTTACATTGTGTGTGTGTATGTTGGGGTGTGGGAGTATGGCTGTGTACAGGCGCATAGGATATGTTGAGGTGTATGTATATGAGGATTGTTGGGGCAGGATGTGGGCTGTGACGGAGGGTGGGGGTGTAGGGACCCCGCACACTCCCCCCATGGTGCATAGCCCCCACTGTCTGGCAGCAGCAGCAGGTGGGAAGGTCAGGGTGCTCATGTCTGGCGCAGGTGCAGCTCAGGCCAGCACTGAGTGGGGGAGGGAGCACAGCATGCCCTATGGGCATGCTGGTGGGCTCTGCGCCACACACTTGTGCTGGGGGCAAGAAGCACTCCTCCCCCCACCACGCACAGCCTGCCTGGCCACTTCTATCACACGGGCTCCACGCACCTGCAGCTCCACACTCACAGTGGGGAAGCCCCACACTGGACTCCATGGGGACGCAGGAGGCAGAGATCCCTCCACTCCTGGCAGAGTTCAGGGACCTGTGCATCAGAGAGCAGGGGAAGCAGCAGGCTCCAGTGTGGGGCTCCCCCCACTGCGAGTGCTGGAGCTGCAGGCATGAGGTGTGGAGCCCCAGCAATAGGGCAGGCTCCACTCCCTCCTCCCACACAGTGCTGGCCCAATTCTTGCCTGTGCTGGGCACTAGTACCCTCACCTCCCGGCCTGCTGCTGCTGCCAGCAGCTGAGGCTGCATGCCATGGGGAGAGTATGGGGGGGTCTCTACACCCCCACACCCTCACACCCACATGCTGCCCAGCTGAGCTCCACACTCCCGCTGCCCCGCTGGGCACTGGCTCCATGCTGAGCTCCCACTTCTACCCAGCTGCAACTCCACCCCCACCACCAGCCCCCACTTCCCTACCTGCTGCCTCAAGTGAGCAGGTTCCAACTGCAGCAAGAGCCCCGCCTGGAAGCTGCTGGCTGGGCAGAGCCCTTCTGCCCAAGAGAGGGGAGTGAGGCCTAATAGGGTATGTTGGGGGCTTGTAGATGTGGGTGCCTTGCTCCCACCCTCATGGATGGAAGGACTGGGCAGGTTGCCATTCGTTGAGGGCACCATGGGCTGGATGAAAGTGCCTGGTGGGCTGGATCTGGCTTGAGGGTGGGCTGGACCTGGTCTATAAGGGTGGTCAAGCATTGGAACAGGCTAATTAGAGAAGTTGTGGGATCTCCATCTCTGGAGATTTTCAAGAGCAGATTAGACAGACATTTAGCTGGGACAATTTAGTCAGGGATGACCCTGCCTTGAGCAGATAGCTGGACTTGATGACCTTGTGAGGTCCCTTCCAGCCCTACTATCCTATGATCCTACAATACTTCTCCCGTCTTAATTTAACTGGCATTAGCTAAAAAGAGAACAGCAAGGATAGTTATCACTCTTATTCTATCAATTTGATTATGAAAATTAGATGATGTAAAGTTCATATGAATGGGCATTTAGCTAAGTTTTATGTAAATTCTTTGAGCAGGCTTATTATAAATTAGATATTTTCATAAGACTAAACAGGCTCAGATTATTTGAGTGCTCAGGCAGTTAATAAAAGTACTGTATTGTCTTTCCAGGCAAACTTAATTTCTATTAAATATTACATGCTAGATCCTCAGCTACCATAAATCAGAGTAGCCCCACTGCTTTCACTAATGCTACATCAAATTATACCAGCTAAGTCTCTGTCCCCATACCTACAAGACTAGGAAACTGGATAATTTATAATTTTTCCTCATAGTTTATCATTTTTACATACCTCTGACCTTCCATGTTCTGTTTGGTGCTGAAAGTCAAAGGATGAAAAGTATTCTACCTTTATGCTGGATTGTGCTGTACAATACGATGCCATACAGAGCAATTTAAGCCAGCTCTGAATAAAGCAGGACTAATTAACTCATACAACACTAAGAAGGCCATACTGTTTCCATTACCCAAACTAGCTTGTTCCGAGATTGCATGAGTATATCCATACAGCACTACATCATGCATATAGACTTACCCTTTGTGTCCTCTTCAGACAAAAATCTTATGATTTAGCCCATTCTTCTGAGATTTATAGCCCAGTTTGGTAAATCCCAAAGGTCTGGATAGTTCAGTGAGAACCAATAGAAACAACTACTCCTACAAGTGTCCCCATATGTATATTTTACCTTTTGTCTTTCAAGTGTTTTTACCCACTTCACACAGGCAAAACTGCTACACAAGGTGAAGGCCAAGAGAGAAAAATATAAGTTTATTCATGCCAAAAAAAGTTCAATGTCAGATTTAATATTGCAGGTGCCAAGAAGTGTGAGCGCAGTTGACATTTAACTGCTTGGGCCTGTAGAGGGAATTCCACACTTTCCTTCTCAGTTTATATAGCAAAGGCAATACAGAAGTAGTTACAATGGTCCCCAGTGAATCCTGCAAGCACCTGCATCTAGGAGAGGCATAAGAAAAGATCTGTGGCTCTTGTGTTCCGCTTTGGCCAAGACAGGGTTGTTCTCCCTTCACCCCTGGTTGGCTGAGGCCTAGGCAAAGAACTTTTGTTTTGTCACAATGTAGCTTTCTCCTGCATCCTGCAGCCTCCCTTCCTCCAACCCAACTCCACAAATATTCTAAATCTCCCCAAGAAAGAAAGTATTTTCTATCTTTCTCTGGGCAGAAGGGATGAGAGGAGTTAGAGATTTTAGAGCTCACATGCCTCCTCCTACCTCCCCTTGTCCTATCACAAAAGAGGACTAACAGATCCCAGGAGTTTCTGTGGTGACTGGGGGAGGTACACCTCTACAGGACCAGCAAAGAGGACAAGATAAAGTCCCTAGCAGAAGATGAAGCTTTACAGCTGGTCTCAGTGATGGAGGCTAGCGTTCAAAATGAAGTCCATCTTAGGAAGACAAGAGGATACATTTTTAATAGATGTTTCTGGGAGGAAGTGAGAGGATCCATGAATTTGGGGAAAGACTGAAAGAGAAGAGATGTACTGATTGATTTAATTATCAGATATGAGGAATAAAGCCTCATACACCACTTTGTATATCCCACAATACCTTTTAGCCCAACAATATGACTCACTTGATCAATATATATTGCATCCATTTGGCATAACCAATTTCTATCGTCTCTTCCCTCACATGGTGTTCTGAAACAGTTAAGTAAAATGAAGACAATTTTTCAACCTCCGAAGTTCAAGTAACTTGTATTAAATTATAATGTGATTAATTATTTAATGAAGATTGTCATTATATATTACAATGAAGAATATTATCAATATTGTATCTGTCACAGATGAAAAAACTACACATATGAATGGATGTAATACTTTCATTGGTCTATGGACTCAAAGTTCTCCAGGGAGAGTCACTAACCACATGATATCCCCAAATGCTCAATTTTGCATCTGATATATCTGAAAAATGTGAAAAAAACAGATGTAGTTAGTTCCCCATTGGCTACACATCTGAGGAGGTTCATAGCACAAGTTATTTTAGCTAAAGCTGGCAATAATTTATGCTGAATAAATTGCCTTCATATCTGCCTGTTTCAGGCAGTGGCATAGGAAAAAAGTGAACTTTTTGCTAAATCAGCTCACTTTGGGCCAAATTATGCCTCTTTTTTTGTATATCCATGATTACAAACATAGAAGACATGCATATCTAGATACTGGCACTTTTTAAAGGTGGTCTGAATAAAATCTGTCTAGTAGCTAAATATGAAAGCTGTTGTCAGCTTCACAAATGCAGAACTTATTCTACATTGAAGAATGGAATTGCTGCTTTGATAGGTCTTATTAAGAAATTGTAGTGCCTAGTTCCCAGTTCAGTTAAAATTAAGTCCATCTTATACACTGTGGAAACCTCCATCAAGCTATTGAAGCTGTAGGAAATAGATTTTCTATGGATTTCACTGACTCAACATGAAAATTGCTTATAAATTCAAATCCATTACAATCACACTTTTGTTACCATGTGAGACTTGAGAGTAAACAAAGAGCTGATCACATTACATGAAGCCTAGAATAATGATGCAAAAGAAACAAATTAGTTTTTCTTCAACTAAGCAAAGAAACCATTTTTTTTTCTCTGATGCCATAAAGAACTCTAGTAGGCATCTACTTAAATACTCAGTTTTACTACTCCAGCCAGTTTTTTTACAAGCTTTTCCTCTAGGGCTAAGGAAAATTGTGAGGGATCATAAATCCTCAGGAGACTATGACTTAAATGTTCAGAAGTGATCAGTGGTTTGGGATGCCTCAATTTTGGGGTTGATTTATCTTTAGTAGGTGCATGGGTCATCACTTGCAAAAAAAATCAAGCCCCTTAAAATTTTCTTAGTACTTGAGACACCAAAATCTGAAGCATCAAAAATCCTCAGTCCTTTGGAAATGGAAGCCCTTCCTGCTCTATTCATTACCCTGAGTCCTCCACTGATCCAGCACTTGTGTCCTCTCTGCTGTTTTTACTAGGGCACCCCTTGGAGTAACTAGGAACAATGGCCACAAATTGATGAAGAACAGATTTAGGTTGGACATGAGAAAGAACTTCTTCACTGTAAGGGTTGCCAAGATCTGGAATGGGCTTCCAAGGGAGGTGGTGCTCTCCCCTACCCTGCAGGTCTTCAAGAGGAGACTGGACAAGCACCTAGCTGGTTTCACCTGACCCTGCTCTTTCCTGCCCAGGGCAGGGGGTCGATGACCTACTGAGGTCCCTTCTGACCCTAACATCTATGAATCTATAAAACTTTCATACAGTCTAGCAACTGTCAACACAAGATACTTTTCTTCTGCTAGTTTTGCCATTTGAAGCTGCCTTCCTGTATTGCTCTGCCTTTGAATCTCCCCCTGTTGAATATCTGAATATAGTCACTCTCTTTCTCTCATTAATAATTCCTCTAAATTTATCTCTACTACTATTATTATTTTGATGAAGGACCTCATGTAGATCCAAGTGAAGTTAACTGGAGTCTTTCCTTTGAAAAAATAAACATAATTAGATCATAAGCTCTTTGTGACCATAATCATCATTATATTCTGTATTTTTTTCACAGCATTTAACATAATGGAGTCCTAGTCTATGACTGGCATTTCTAGTAACTTTGGTGGTGGTAGCAGTAATAATAATAATAGAGTTGGAATATTGTTGCAGCCTTGATAATCCAGGAAATATGCAAGAAGCACTGGTGTTTTTGGTAATATCCTTTATTGGACCAATATCCAGTTGATCCCAACATATCCCAACATATTCCCAATAATAATAGAAACATTTTTATTCAGTGAAAAAAATAACCCGAGGGAAACTGTGGAAAGAAGTAAGGTATTAAGACACAGAAATAAAAATGAGTTCAAAGAGAAAAGTAACAAAAGGTAAAACATGGGGGAAATGGTACAATATTTATTAGAAAGTTTTCTTTAAACAGCATTTTGACTCTCTTGATTTCAATGGCAGTTTTGTGGTGTGCAAGAAAATACTGTGAAGTCCTGATGGTCTGGCATGTCCAGCCATTATAAGAAGTTTCAATTCAGCTCACAAGCCCTGGATGTTATCCATCATTCTGTCATTATGGCTATTTCTCAAGGGTGGAGGAACATGAACTCATTAGCATGAATGGAAAGTGGCTCCCAGGACCATTCTGAAGACTAGATCCCATTTTTGTTTTTGCCAATGATCCAGCTGGTGACCTGACCTAAGCTAAAGACTTGATCTACCTATAACACATGTTTAAATTGAGGATAATATTGATTGGCATGTCTACACATGAATTTATGCAGCCCTCAACTTAATGCACCATAGCCTAAGGCACGTTAAGGCAATTTAGACACCCATCTACATGTGCATGCCTTAAGGCACCTTGACGGAGCTTGCTGAGTGAACATATTTGCAGTCTGCTCTAGGCAGCACCCTGGACAGCCCCCTGCAGCCCTCAGCAGCATAGGTGGGCAGTGGAGCCCAGCACCAGCCAAGGAAGTGGGAGCCTCCAGCCTCCCCCGTATGCAATTGGCCCAACCCTGGCCCCAACTCTAACCCACTGCCTATATTCCTGCCTCCCCAAAAGTGGTCCAGAGCCATGCCTGGGAGGTCCTGTGCTGCCGGGAAGTGCCACCAAGAAGAAGAAGCAGTGGGTGCTGTTTTCCAAGGTGCAAACGCTGGAGCTGGAGCTGGAGCAGCAATTCCTGCAGCACCAGTACCAATGGAGGACTGCATGCAGGGGCACAATGCCTGTCTCTGCCTCTGCCTGCTTGGTACGGCGCAGTTCCTCTGCTCGCCGCACAATGCAGGGAGTGCGCGAAGCTGCTGCTCCTCCCTGGCCTGCCCACATGTGTGGCGATGCTTGGGTTCTTTGGTGGGGGGTTTATGCCCCAATGCACAGTCATTCGTCAGCACACTGACAGGTATCACTGCTGCTGCAACCGCCGCTCCAACTCCAGCATCTGCACCTTGGAGAACAACACCCACCACTTCTTCTTCTTGGTGGCACTTGGCAGCAGCACGGGGCCCCACAGGCTCCAGCTGACTTCAGCCCAGTCAGTCAACATACACAGAATGAAGGTGCCTTAAGGCATCTACATGTCCCTTAAAGTGCCTTAACTATTCACACCTAAATTTGATACCTGCTTTATGCAGGTATCAAATTTAGGTGTGATTAGCCTAAAATCACCATTTTGAAGGTGCATTAAGTGTGGGCACATGTAGATCCGTGCCCTTAATGCACCTTAAAAATGGCTAAAGTGCCTTAAATCAGCACATGTAGACACACCCACTGACATCAAGGGAATTTTGTAAGGCTTAATTCATCAATGACTGTGACGTATTTTAAGATCTTTGAATCTCTGTATATCTTTGATTCTTAAGGGAGCCTTAGGAATACCAAGTTCCATTGAACATGCCAAATTTTACTAAAATTCAAACAAAATTGGGTGCCTTAAATCCCTGAGCTGCCCTTGAAAATTCCAACCTATTATTAGTGTAAAGTAATTGGCAGTCGGCATTGTCTAGTTTCCTCTAGACTGGTTTTACAACTCCATAGCTGCAATCCCAGCTCTGCACTGTCTGCCCATGTGTCCTTGTCAAGCCACCACCCTTGTACCTTAGTTTTCATGTTTCTTAAGTATGGAGTCTACTTCCCTCTCACAGGGGGTGGTGTGAGAATGAGAAAATACCACACACCACAATTTGAAAATGTTAAGAGCTGCAATGACCAGTTGTTCATGAAAATACTTTTCATTATTGTCAATAATTTATTGAGAGTTGGCAACAAGTCATCATATTTGCTTTGTTAAATTGCTCCAGATTCTGTCATGTTACTTTGTGTCAGGGCCAATAGGGGAAAATGACATAAGCAGCTCTCCTCTCTCCCTACACCTCTTCTGCCCTTCTCATTCCAAATGTGATCAGCATCTCTCCCTCCTGGGATCCAGTGTTCACAGTGTGACTAAGAAAATGATTCAGTCCTGAAAACTCTATATCTGATTTAGTGAAACAAAGGGCTGACCTCACTAGCAACACAGCCATTCTTGAAACATCTAAAAGGCAATGCATTAGTATGTTCAGCCACCATGCTGGCTAATGACTAGACTTTTTTGAACATATGGGATCATTATTCCAGCATATCATCAGTGAACTTTCCAGAAAAGCTAATTAAAGGACCCTTTAAATGCTTACCACAAAGTTGAGTTTTATCACAGCTCCTCACCTGCATTTGAAAAATTAGCAGAATTTTCCTCTCTTCTGCTCTCACCACCTTCTATTTCCCATGATCACTAATGTTGAGAAAAGCTAATTAAATGGATCTTTATTTTTCTTTCACCATAATTTACTTTCCTTATTATTTTCTATAAAGAAAATTTCATTTTCTACTGACACTAAGTAGGATTCAGAAAATATTTTTGGCCACTGTTTAGTGATGGCTCATCTTCCTAGCTCCTATCCTATGTCTCTCTTATGACTATTTCTATTCTTTAATGTAATTGCAAATGATATTAAATGTTAATTTATAGAATAAAACAAATAAAAGTTGTTTTCTTAGCCAATAGTTTCATATAATGGGTAAATTCTCTGGATGGCTGTTACTGCTGATTGGAATTAGAAAGAGTCTGGATACCCCAAAACTACTTACAAGGCTGAGAATGTTTTACACCTTTTGGAAGTAACTTGCCTTCAGGGATGTTTATTCTCAAATTAAAAACAATAAACTGAAACAAAAACCATGACAAATGAAAAGAATTTAATCTCCCAGAGTGAAACTCTGCTCCAGAATCAAATTTTTCATTTGTAAAATAAATAAATCATTAAGTTCTTATGATCTGAAAGACTACCTCTTATATGTGGCAACATAACAAACATAGTTATGTCTGCTTGAGCCCACAAACAGCCTGAAACTTATAAGGGAAGTGTAAAAGTTGTATTGAATTCTCATTCCTGAAGCCACATCTGCACACACCCACCCCCTGCATATGTTCAATGGGTATATTCTGAGAAGTTTGATTATAGCAAATATCCAGAGAAGCATTTATTCAACTTGTATATAGGTAGGCTTGGCAGGATTTGATTTTTATTAGTAAACACTGATAAACCTCGATTTCACCTCACACAGAGACTGACGAAAAATATTTCCATCATTAATAATCTAAATATATAGAAAGGCGATGTAAGAAAAATAATGGCTGATGGAGTATGGGATGGCAAGGGGAGCAATCCTACAGACTAACTGTAGCTTGGACTGCAACTCCCAGAAATCCCAGGGGACTGGGAACGAAGGAAGAGGAAGTGACCAAGCAGACGAGGAAGCTAGAGGCAAGCAGAGCCAGGACTGATTACAGCTCTGCTGCTGGCTGGCAGCAATCCTACAGTAGTTACCTTTGTTATGGTGGGCAGTTACACTGCACAAGCCTGAAAATTTAAACTGACAAAAAATTAAATAAATGCTTAAAAATATGCATTGATATTATTCCTTTAAATTATTAAAAAATAAAAAAAAATTCTGCCAAGCCTATATCTAGAAGAGTTTAATCTGTCAAAAAAATGGGCATTTTTCCACATGGGGCACATTTTGATATGGCATCCCTACCCCTGTGGAAGATGAGGAAAGAAATAATAGATGCATTCCTTTCATCAGTGCTAGGTACTTGACCTTGTGAAAAATCAAATCACCCTTCTACAGCACAGCAAAATCCTCAGCTATCCTCCACCAAATCTCCACCATTTTCCTGGAAGCTTTTATAAGCAAACCTGTACATTTTAATTATACAAACCTTCAACATAGTGAAACTTGGGAGCTGTTTAAAATAAATTCAGTGTAATACTGCAATTAACAAATGAGTAATATTATATTCATTAGGATGCATAAGGAAGCTAGTAGGGGAGAAAATAGTCATGGGAACGGTACCCATAGTTCAGAGATTCCTAGCATATAATGTTGGACCATGCACTGTAGAGATTATGGGACCTTGTTAGCGAGTGAATAATACTTGAAGGGATTTCTCTAGCAAGAGGAAACTAAATGTGTGATAACAATGGCAATGAATCCTCTCAGAGCTGCACGTGTTTCTTAAAAATTTTATTTGCCACAATTATTAACAGAAAAATAATTTTATCTTTTCCAAATGGGCCACCTCCAATGTTCCCTCCAAGCTGCACGTGTGCGTGGCCGTGCAGGATTTAAAACCATGCCACGCACAAACTGATTAATGCTACGCACCCACCCAGAGAGGAGCTGGGCTGCGGCAACGAGCTGGTTGCAGAGCGCAGTGGATGCACCGGGGCTGGCACGGGATACTTACCAAAGGTAAACTCAGGCAGCAGCTGGGGCTGAGGAACTGCTCCCTAGCCCCGACACCATGTGCCTCCTTGCTCCCGGAGGCGGGGGCGGGGGCTGGGGCTCCTCTCCTCCCTTTCTTTCACCCCTCCTGCAGCATAGGCAGCCTGGCTCCCCTCCACTGTATAAGCAACACCTGCCCCCTCTCTCCCTCCAAACTACACACCATTGTAGTTCTAGTACTCACTGTTAGTTTTACTCAAAATCCATTATTGCAAAATCCATTACATGAGGATGCTTGTCTATTATGCTGAGTGTAGTCCAGATCCATGTAATGGATTTTGTACCTTTGGGTATGTTAGCTGTTAGCTGTTAGGAAGAGGCTGTGATCTTCCCCAGGGCAGTGTTGCAGGGGGAGGTGGGACCAATTCGGAAACAGACCAAAGCGGCACATTCACAGACCGAAGCAGCGCACTCAAGGATCGCTACACCTTAGAGGGAACATTAACCACCACGCTAGCCTGTCCCATCAGATCCCTAAGAAGCAGTAACAATTTTGAAGAGGTATTATGGACTGATACAAAACAAGCTTCAGAGATTTTAATATTCTAACAGAGAAATCTGCTAGTGCTTTCTCTAAGATAGTTCTACAGTTTTTTTTAATTTTTCTTAAAATCACCAGTTTGTAAATAGCTAGAACTGGATCCTGCATATGGTTAAGTATATATTTAATTTTACTCTCATGAGTCAGAAAAAGAAGGAATTTTGGCTTTAATGGCACTACTTATATGAAAATATAAGTGCATGTGCTGAGATGTTTGCAGGATCAGGTACCAAATGTGTAAACAAGAAAAAAGATGATGGCATACATGCAGCAGATCACATATGTAGCACATCCCATGGAGTGAACACCAGTATGTGAAACTGCATTGCAGAAAGCTGTGTTTGACAGATGGCCTCTAGACTGGAATGTAATTCTTTCCTTCCCAGGCTGGCTGGTAAAATAATGTTCTGAATGTCCAGTCAACTTCCACTTTAAATGAATAAAAGCACCAAATATAAATGTCAATATTCACTCCCCCTCCAAAAAAGGTTTAGGTGCAGGTCAAACAAATTGCTTTTTAAAACAGACAAGATAGATTTACTGCAGGTCAGAATGTAAATGTTAGAAAATGAAATTCTTTCTCTCCTGTGTTGTTTTCTTCACCTGATTCATTCCCTTTCTTTCTGAGTACCATTTGTTATGTGATAGTGCTGCCCATTTCCCCACTAGGATCAAGGCAAAAAACATCCAGCAACCCTTCTCCTTTGTAGCTGGAGATGATGTGAGTGGTGCATGCCCTTTGTATCTCCACGTTGCCAGTAATGCTTGCATTGATGCAGCTAGAAATGTGCAGGAATTCAAACTGTTTGCTGCTTATAAGTATTAAACTAAAATCTGCTCCTGCCAGGTCATCCAATACACCAATCAACCAAAGCAACCTCATGTAATATCAGTAGAGGACACATAAAGGAAATAAATGCATGGAACTATAAAAATCCTTCTCCAAATCTGGATATAGATAAACATGAAAACAACCTAAAAAACAAGAAATCAGTGAAGTCATAATCAAAGAAAATTGTTCCATATTAGCTAGTGACAATTTTTTATCCCAATTTGAAACACCAAATATCAACTACTTTCTAATAAGTAGTAGGTATGCATCCTGACAAGAGATGCTGTAACCGTGTATTGAAACAGCTTGTATGCCAATGTGATCTTGCCCTACAGAGCATAAAATCTACTTCCACTAGGGAGTGGGAACACTGAAGATTCAACTGACCTGCAATGATTTGCTGTGGTTTATGAGTGGGTAGCACAGCACTTTGTGGTATTGAGACTGGACTCTATCAAAACACACAAGATGTTAATTTCTTTCGCTGTCCTTATCAAGTGTTTCAGGTACAGGTGCTAATCTTGAGTTTTTCTTCAGAACAGCAATAGCAATAATGTACAGCTGTTCTAATGCTAGATCCCAGAACATCATATTCAAAGTAGGAGTGATCAGACCAACCTCTCTGGGAAGAGCTCTCAAGCTGGGGTTCACATACAACATCACAAAGCATAGAACAGTAATGAAAAAAGAAGGTACAACCCACATGAAACTGCCTCTGAAATTTATGTTGCTGGTTAAATATTTGTTTGCAATCTGGACCCTGGCTTTAAACATGGGGACAGATCTTCAGTTGATGTAAAACAGCAGCATAGTTCCTGTGACTTCAGTGGAGTTACACCTGCTGACACCACCTGAAGATTGTATTCAAAACTGCCTTGGTGAAGCCATATACCCAAGAGTATGCCTAGAGGTTCATGTAACAGAAAATGCAGATCACTGAAAATATATGTGGAGGTAAGATTGAGAGGTGCACATGAATATACAGGCAGGTCTTGGACTTACAACATAACTGGTTCCTGAAAACTGCATCTTAAGTCAAAAAGTCACTCAGAACCATTTTCCCATAGGAAACAATGTTATAAATGGAGATTGGTTCCTGAACCAAGGCCCGATACTGTATTTTCACTAAAAATACCCCAGAATTTTGTATTCAGTCAATTATAGATGAATAATATAGCTACATTAATGCATTTATATTGTAAATAGCAGTCATATTGATTTGGAAGGACTTCTTTGAGGTGACTTTGCTGGACTTTTTGAAGGGTTCTTGGCTGGAGTCTTCTCAGGAGTCTTGGCTGCAGGTTTTTCTGGAGTCCTGTCTGCTTTCTTAAAGAAAGTGTCCAAGCAAGTTTGGACAGATGTTCTCCAGGGACACGGGCAACATAGCAAACTTGTTCACTGGTGTGGCGTTGCATCAGATCAAGCGTTGTTAAGTCAAAACTGATGTCAGAAAATTGAAACAGGGTGTCAATTTATAAACATTGTGAGTGCAAAATGTTGTAACTTGAAACATTGAAAGTTGAGGATTGCCTGTAGTAAATAACTGAGTAGGAATGGTTTTTGTTTGCTTGCTGTCCCGGGAAGATAGTCACCAGGAGAAGGGGGACCTCCCCTCCCACCCACCCCCATAGACAGGGAACAGAATAGCCCACCCCAGCATAAAAAACCCCCAAGACCAGGGCGAACTTACCCCTTGCAGGAGTTGGAGGAGCGGACGCACCGCGCCGGCTCCAAACAGCCGCCCGGTTTGTAAGCCACACCTATTTCCGACTCGAGCCAGCACGGACTAGTGACATCATCCCCAGACACAGCCTGACAAGGATAAAAGACGGCACCGAGGGAAACGCAGGGGGAGCATCACAGGGTATGCACTCCCGAGGTGCTTCCCCCACTGGGTGTGTACTGCGCCAGTGGGCTGAGAGAGATCCCGAGCTGGAGCACCAGGGAAACCCTCCAGCAGAGGCAATATTGTCAGACCACATCGAGGGATGGTGAAGACCATAAGGAAAAGGGGACATGAGTCGGAAAAGGGACAGACCAGACCTGGCCCCAGATCAATGGTGAAATCCTTTTTCCTTTTATTTTTCTCTTTATTCTTTTTTCATCAGTTCTTTTATAAGGGGAGGGGGTTGGTACCCCTTTGATAAGAACTGTCCCCGAGAGGCTCTGAAACCAGGGCAGGGGTTCCCCAAAAGGCCCTGAAGTAAGGGCAGGGGCAGAGGCAGTGCTTCAAAAGGCAGAAGCAGTGGTGGAATGATGGCCAAAGGCAACACCTAGCCAGAGGTCCATCAGGTGGTCGGGAGTGACTCGACAAGAGAGAGGAGACATCAGAGGGCAAGCCTTGGGGAATATTGGCCGACATCTTAGAGGCTAATGTATGGATGGGGTGTAGGGGAGGCGGAACCCCATGGAGACCCACCGAGGGTTGCAGCCAATCTGAGTGAGTCCACTGAAGGGGAGCCCACCACTGAAGATACCATCGAAGTCGTTGCAGGCGAGTCTCAGGGCTTTTTCTGGGGTGACCGCAGGCTCATTCAGAGGGCACTAACACCTACATTGCGGCCAACCTCTGGCGCATGCACCAAGGTGGCTCGCAAAAGGATACTTGAGACCAGGTGGGTACACTTGCCTTTTTCATCGTGTTTCCATTTGTCTCCATTTTGAAAAAAGTCCTTTAAAATACACTGCTGAAAAGGGTATATTTGGCAAAAGAAATATTAAAAGGCCCAGTATTTATTATTTCTAATAAAATAGTACAAAGGAACCCCAGTCAGAGATCTGTACCATATTGGTTTAAATAGTGTGTGTTTCTTTTCGGCAGAAATATGGCCACTGAGAACTAGGAAACTGCTACGCCTCACTCTTCTTCTTCCACTCTAGGGTTATCTTTAAGACAAGCATGGAGGAATTGCCAGAGTATATAAAAGGCCTCTGGGAAATGTAGTATAGTTATGAAGCTGCCATCTTGTTGCAGATGTTATTGCAATGCTTATATAAATTAGAGAATAAAATGTTACCAAAGGAAACCTACTCTGTTTGAATCATGTGCAACTTAGTTATGTTATTTTCTTGAAATGAAAATGGCATTTCTTTCAGAGGCTACGATGGGTCATTTCCTTCTGCAGCTAAAAGAAGGCTAGGAAGAAATAAAAAAGGAATGGGTGTGCTTGGTAGAGTTTAAACAACTGTAGAGGTAATATTGGAGCAGGCAGAAGCCTTGGTTTAGTAACAAGATCTACATCAGAGGTGAAATCCTGGTCCCAATGAAGTCAATGGCAAAAGATTCATTGCATCAAGACTTCACTTTAAGTGTTTGAAGTAATCATTGGTGCTGTCAATTAGCTGCATTCTCATTAACTGGCTGATAGTCATTTATATTTGTATTATGGCCTTTTTTATCTTTTAGAATGAAAAAACTATTTTTATAATTTTTTCCTGGTTTTTCAGCAACATCCTCCAGCATTCTGCAGGCAAAATCTGCAGAGTGAGTATAAGGGGAATGCTGAGAGCAAAACCACATTCCTCTTTACTCTACCTCTTTGAACACACTGCTGGGTAAAAGGGCCTGCATAAACCTGGGGGATGCAAGTGCTTCATAACTTTGCGACTGGGCTTAACACAGAACGTGCAAATTCATTTCAAAATAACATGCAGTCAAGTCCACTGTGTGCACAGAATGCCTGTTAACTCTAAAGCCTCCCTGGCTTGACCTTGCTGACCCTTTTCCAAAGGATGTTTCACCTAAGCAGGTATTATAGAATCTGGCCCACATTCAGAATCTGAAATTCATCATGAGTATAACATGCGGCATGCAAACAAAAAACAAGTCACAGCAACCTAGAAAATGATCCAATCAAGATCGATATCCAAACCCACTTACAGCAAAATAAATGCCCATTTCAAGATGAGCGTGCGGAAAAGAAAGCTTGTCCAGGACTATGCACTCAAAGCAGATATTGTATTGCAGCAGCTGATATTTGACAGGAACAGAGCTATTCCACATAGCAATTGATTTTTTTTTTTAATCATTTAACTTAAGTAGAGTTTCAAAGAGTTCATTTTAAGTGGAAAAATTAGGAGCAATGATGCTCAAAATTGGGTGCACAAAACAAATAAATTCATTTTCAGAAGAGCAAATGAAGCAGAGTACACTTAAATAGAAGGGATTTGGGCAGTCAAAATGCACCCAGTTGTGATCTTGCCCTACCACTATACTCATCATAACCATTTAAGGGAGAAGTCCTGCCATTTAGCAAGTGAACACTGGAAAGCAGTCCCTTCTGATCCAGGCACCAACCTCTTTCTCATTTGTTTAAACTATGTAGTAGCAGTTTCTAATTATCTTTCTCCCTCCTTTGTTCAGCAAACAATTACATTAGTGACTAAGAATAAAATTAACAGCAGGTGAAACTTATTATTAATGATGCGGAGGCCAAATTACTTGACTTTTCTCTGAAGCTCACTTCACGTTTTACCATTATTAGTTAGATTTTGTCATAGCTAGACCTCTGAAATTTTCATTCCTCCAACTGAGTTCAGATGGTTTTCAATATTATTATATTATGAAAGCATGGGATTCATCCTGGCATATGTAGTATTCTCTTCTTTGTCTTTAGACTGAGATAGAGATTAAATATGGGGCTCCCTTCAACTGCTAAAATATTTGTGTATGAGAGGACCATGCATGGGTACTTCTGCCAGCGTCAGCCACAATGACATCCACTGTCTTGCACTGTATTATTTTCCATTTTTTATCCTAGTGCCTCGTGTTGCTATGGATGATCCTAGTAGCACCGCAATGCAAAGAACATCAAAAAAAAGAATCAACAACATTTTCTAAACCCTGCATATTCACTATTAAGTGCTCAGAAATGGGAACCAAGAGCAAATCAAAGCAGATAGCAACAGTACACCTAAAAAATTCCTAAATAACTAAGAACCTCAGGAAGCTCCCAAAAATCTGAGCAGTTACGCTGTGCAGAGGGACCCTGAGATGACCAGGTGTTCACAAACACCTGCATTCCCTATACGCAACACAAAAGCCTAAAATGGAGACAGGCCATGGGAGGAGCCCTTGGTGATGCTTTTATGCTTATCTAGTTGACCCAACTGGTAGGCCTTGCTTTTCCAACCATAGCCTGAATTAGCAACCAAGAGGAGAGAGGCCATATAGCAAGTGTACAGTTTGATGCCAGGTGGGGAATGGCTTCCACTTACCCAACCTGTGTCTATTCCATGCTCTCAGGCCTTGTGTAGATTCAGGAATGTTCTTTTATTTAAATTTACATGTGAAAACCCACTGTCCAAGTTATACTTGTAATTCAAGCCCCTTCCCCAATTGAAAATATACCTACACATCCAAATATTTCACCACAACCTGACCCCCGCACATTATTTTGCTCTCTTCTTTATACTCACAAATGGTTTTGCCATCTTAAAGGTCACCTGCTGAAAATGTTCAGATGCATTCAAGTCCACTTGCACTTCCTGTTTTTCTGTGTGTGGCTCAGGAATCTCATTCTGAACAGTTAGCCAATATGTCATGCTGCAATCATTGCAGCACTGAACCTATTCAACATTTTGAAAAGCTAATTAGCTTCATAAAAAATTCATATAGGCATGCAAATATTGTGGCCCAGATAAATAATTAACTGAACTCTTCCACACTAGCACTGAAGTGCTCCAAGGTTGCCCTCTCATGCCAGACTTGCTCAACAATTATTTGAGACATCTGATGTGGACAGCATTAGATGATTTTCTTGAAGGTGTAAACCTACACGGCAGCTTAATAAACAACATACATTTCACAACCAACATTGATTTACACATCTTCTGAAGAGATGATGCATGAAATGATCAGAAAAGTCAATAATGCAAGCAAAATATATGAGCTTGAGATAAGTAACAGAAAACAAAATCAATGCCTTCCAGCTATTATCATCATGAAGTAGAGTTCATAATAGATAACATTACATTTGAACAAGTTGCATCATTCAAATACCTGCAATCAGCTGTCACTTCTGACAATAATTGCAAGAAAGGTATTCGGATACATATATGTTAGCTCTAACTTTGGCACTAAATGCATTTAGCCGAACAATCAAGCAAACAATCTGAGGAGCTAGATATTTTATTATTCTGACATTAAAAAAAGATGACTGTGGAACACATTAATCATTACCTGTACTACCATATACATACAAAATACAGGCACTGAAGAAAGCTGAAGAGCAGCTACAAAAGTGCCCAGATGAATATCATAGCAAGAGCTATGTTTGTTCAATCATCCTATAACTAACACTACAGGGTAGCACAATGCAGTTGACTGTCAGAATGCAAGAGTGACAACGTCTACGTCACATCACAAACACAATATATCTCAGCTTTCTATACATAGTTTTCTATGAGACTTATCATATGACTTTTCATCAACAATTTCGGATAGCCTAAGGATGTAATCAATAAGAAAGAAGGGTAAGAGAATGCTCTAACCACTAAGGGTTTGTTTATACAGGAAGGCTATTGTGAAATATACTAGGGTGTGAATTTCAAATTCAGTACCTACCTCACATTAGCATCCCATGCTAATATACTAATACATCACTAGGAGTTCCTCTGGGTGGTTTTGCTTTGTCCATTTTGGAAACTGCACTACAGGATATGAGTCCACATGGGGAACTAATGCAGGAAAGCTCTACTGCAAGGGTTATTCAGTGCAATTTCATCACGTTGATTGGTCCTCAAACATGTTTTTAAAATATTTCTCACAGTATTTGAATGGCAGTGTGTGTCAGGCATGACAGTAAGAAAGAACAGGAAGAGCTTCTTATAGACCTCATTTAAGACTTGCCAAAAACAAGTTGACACTGTTTATGGAAGCAACAGTATCTCCACCACTCAGAGAACTGGTGATATCAGGCAGATTCTTTCACTTCTACGTCCATAATATGACTTTGACCTTGGCTACAAGTTGGTGATTATTCAGAAGCTATTATAAAATAAACTGAAGTAGACCAAATAAACTGGAGGTCCCCTGTCTGGTTTAGTTTCTAATAGAGCAGTATCCACAACACAAACATTGAAGCACAACTAAATAACTGTTGTCATGTCCTCTGGGCTGGGAGTGGTTGACATAGAAACTGAATCATGTTCCTTCCTAGGGAACACTCCCTAGGGGTATGACATATGAGTGAGGTGGTGCAGGGAAGATGGTATTTCTACTAACCATACTGTATCTGTTGTGTGAACATGGAGCTGCCAATCCAGTTCCACTCATCAGCTCTAAATTACTATTTACCTACCTAGCTGTATAGTCAGGATCTTAGAAAGCCAGACAGATGACTCTGAAACTATCACAAAATGGGAGAAGGGAGTACTATGGAAAGGAACTAAAGGGTGGTGGACAGCAAGTGGCTGCAGGCAAATTGCATAGAGAGGTGCAGTCCCAGCTGACTCTCTGCACAAAGCCCTGAGTAATTTTTTTTTCCTGGTTTTGACCTGCCCCCAAAATGAAATGATGCTTTGAACTGTGCTGTGTTCTGATTTTTATAGGATCCAAATCCTAAGCCAAAAATCAAAATTATGAAGTGCAAACCCACATGAACAAAACCAATCGCTAGCTTCCCTAAATCCCTGCAAACCCAAACCACTGAGTTTTGCACTGCTTTGCCAATAATAGTAACAAGTAACGTCGCGCTCAGACTGTAATTTTTCATATCCAGTATGCTGTTGTCATATGATTTACTGTGCTTGCACTGAGCACCATTGCCCAGGCCCTCTCCCTGCACTCCTCCTGATTTACTTAAATCTTTTTACTTTTATCAACCACAGGGAATGGGGACACTTACATGTAACAACTGACAATTTGAACAGAAAATACAGGGAAAAGCTGTGTAAAGCAAGTGGCTGAGATTATAGCTGTTGACTTCTAATATTATTTGACAGATGAGACTGCTGCAATTATCCCCTGTTCATGGGTTCCATTACTGGAACAAGAAGCGCACAAAATAAGGGCAATTTCCCAAACAATATATAGGGCCACTTAACTTTGTCAAGAGCCATTTCTGCAACTGAAGTCCTCCCTGGTTAAAGATACAAGGATAATGTGCTGGCAACTTCACACAAGCATTTAGTGCATACCACATTAACTGCCTTTTTAGCTGTTCTTTTCCTGCTCTGTTTGAGTCAAATAGGATATTATTTTTAAAGATATTTGTTTAAAGAATAAAATTGTATTTACTGCTGTTCCCCTCCCAGGAGCCTTACTTTGAAAAGTCTGCATTTCAGAAAGTTTACAGTGTATGAGCTCACACTGCATTTGTCTCTGCGGAGTCCTGCAGCACAGTCAGTGCCTGAGATGCTCCCCACTGCTGCCTCCATGCACCAGGGAGAAATAGCCCAGGCTTCTACACACCAGGCTCCCTGCATAGCGTCATTCCTCCGTCCTCAACCACATCACAAGCTTCTTCCTGAGCAGATGCCTCCACAAATCGCTGCCCCACATAAGCTCCTCCAAGCTCTACACACTCTTCCTTGTTCCCCATTCCATTATCACAGCCCCTCAACCCCAAACCCCTTTCACAGCCTATCCCACCTCCTGTCTTCCCTGGATTACCCAGGGTACATACAGTGCACAGCTGGTGAATTAAGACAACAGGCTGACAGCATTGGAAAAACGGAAGCAGCTGACAGATCTGAGCAGTTCCTCCGGCTAATCTTTGTGTAGCTCAAAATAATAATTTTGAATAAGGCAAAGAGCTTATAATGTCATTAATTTTCAAAGTTCAAAAGTGAGTAACACCTGTAATAATATCAAAATGTATGTGTGTGTAAGTAAACAAGAGAATGTTTCAAAAAGGGAGTAATTTTAAATGTTTCCTCTAGCAAAAGTTAGTAAATTATTATATTAAATTACCACACAGAAAATTCAATTGTCCTCAGACGACTTACTAAGCCAAATTTGGGTACTAAATGTAATCATCTGAGTGTGAAGCAGAGGAACATTAGTCTTAATTTAAGTTCAGATCTCAACACAACCTTAGCTATGGAGTCACAACTGACATCTCTATAATATATTTTTAAGATTGCCCCATAGTTTCACCTTGTGCAGCTATTTATAGATCAAAAGGGATTTCTTTCTTCAGAAAAAAAAAGCAAAAGGAAAGCAATACATTTTCAGATCTAGACGGTGAAAAAAGAGAGAGTGACTAAGCAGTGGACTGGATTATTGAGTAAGTGATAGTTATTAATTCATGTCTCCCTCTGAATCTGCACTGAGCCAAAGGTAGAATTTTTTTTTTTTCTTTTTTTCTTTTTTTTGCAGGAACACCAGATTTTCCATCCTGCATCAACCACTCACATCTGTTCCAACCCCCTCTCTAAAAGTGGCTAGTATCTGATGTAAACCATTATGGAACAACTTGTCCACGGGGATAAATTCCTTCTAATCTATGTCAGTCAGTGATTGTCATATTCCCCTAAAGTATGATGGTGGACATAGATTTGCATGAATCTAAACAGTTTTTTATCCTGTCTAATATCTTTGTGAAAGTTTTCATAATTTATAAAAATGCCTAACTTCTCTGATTATTACTAAAACTCGGTTTCAATCATAATTTATTGTAGAGGTTTCTATTGTGTATAGAGGTGTTTCCTTTTATTAAAGGGGGGAGGTTGGATGGGGGGGGTTAGATTGATGTTTTCAAGCCAAGGTGCATTGTGTTGCAATAACCCAGTCCAAAGCTAATAACCCAGTTCAGGCTGTGAGGGGAGGAAAGCCAGGGTGTTGGGGGAAAAGGCCCCTGCAGAGTTGGACTCCCTGTGCTGTACAGACCCCAACTGTGGGGGGACATGGCCAGGGAAGGGGGGTCTGTTTCCCTCGTACCCCTACCACTGCTCCCCACAGCTGAAAGGCCAGGTCTGGCATGGGGGCAGGGCTGGGATGATCACCTAGCCAAGATCTGGGGGAAAGTAGGGGGAAAAAGCCCCTACTGCATAGCCCCCCCACCCATATTGTGCAGATACAGCTAGGTGGGCCAGGCAAGAGGGCTCTATTCCCCCCTGTCGCAGGGCACCTCAGTGCCTGCTCCTAGGGAGTAGAAACTGCCAGGGAGAGAGAGCCCTGGCAGGACATAACGAGCCCAGCTGAGGGTTGCCAGGGTAACGAGCCCAGCTGCGGGTTGCCAGGGCAAGTAATGTGAGTCAGCTGGCCAGAAGGGGGCAGGGCCTGGCCCTCATAAAGCCCAGGGCTGAGGCCAGGCTGGTAGCTCCCTACCAGCAGTCAGAGGGGCAGGAGCTAGGAGGTGAGCAATGCAGGAACTACTCTAGCTGAGAGAAGGATGGTAGCTCTGAGAGGTTTGAGTACCATGGGTTAGCCAGGAGGCTTTATGTTTGAGTTATAGCCAGGAGGCTTGAGTTTATGTTCAGGCCTTGATATTACACTGGAGGTTTGGGTGAGGCTGTAGGGGTTGGAGGAGTCCTTGTAGGGACCCCAGAGGGGTGGGGCCCCAGTGCCTGAGTGAGGGCACAGTACTTTAAGGGGGAACCCCAGTGGTATGGGAACCCCGGCGCTGGTGAAGGCGCGGCGCTGGTGAAGGCAGCCCTAGCATGGGCACGATGAGCCCCGAAGAGGGGCATTTTGAGAAGCCCTAGCGCGGGCATGACGAGCCCCAGGAGGGGGCGTTACCAGGAGGCCCAAGCGTGGGTGTGGCGAGCCCCAGGAAGGGGGAGCGCACTTTAGGGAAGCCCAGCATGGGTACAGCGAGCCCCAGAGAGGGGGCGATATTATTGAGAAGCCCGGCACAGGCATGTAAAGTCCCAGAGAAGGGGGACTATTGAGAAGCCCGAAACGGGCATAGCAAGCCCGGCTGTACGCTAGTGCGGCAACAGCCCTCTGATAGGGGCAGGGTGCTGCGGTGGACCCCGACGGAAGGGGTTAGTAGTACAACGCCCCAGGAGAAAGGCAGGGTGCTGCAGTGGTCCCCGACCAAAGGGGATAGCAGTGCGGTGAGCCGGGATCAGAGAGGGTAGCCGTGCGGTTGGCCTAAAGGACCGGAGACCCGCTAGAGGGTCCCTGAGCGGGACAACACTTTTAGAGAAGGCCCAGAGTGGGCTTGACAAGAGTCCCAGTGAGGGGCTGTGTATTAGAGAGCCCAGAGTGGGCTAGACTGCAGGGGAGGCCAAGGAGTGGGCTAGATTACAGAGGAGGCCCGGGAGAACGGGTGTGTATCGTGACAGACCAACATCAGCACATCTGCGAGGCTTGGGGCATGGTATTAGGGGTTGGTAGGAGCCACGCATAGCCCCTAAGGCTAGGTTGTCTGGGGAGCACCCATCATACCAGGAGACCCCCAGGGGGTCCAGGAACATACGGGGACCAAGATCCCAGCTAACCGTGCCCAGGGAGTCGTAGGCAGCCTCCCAACTATACATAAACATCAAAGATGTGGCAGGCGAGAATTTGAGGGTGCCCTTGGGCTGACTTGGCACGGTGAGAAGGCCGTAAGGAGATCACGGCCCTCCTGACGGACCCCACCATGACACCCCCTCCTCTGCCCCTGGCCCCCATGGCTGAGATACCAGATCCACCTCCAAGATGGGGCTGGGATGATCCCCCGGCCAGGCTGCTGGAAAGAAAGCCAAGCTGTGGGGAAAAAGCCCCTGCTGCCAGGCCCTCCCCCCATGCTGCATAAATCCCAGCTGTGGGGAGCCAGTGTGGAGGGCTCCAGTCCCCCCCTTGCCAGCCCTGTTCCCCACGTCAGCTGGGCTCTGAAATAAGGGCTTTACTGCTTCTGCTCTGTGACAGCCTGGGGCAGGGCCTGCTGGGCTCAGCTGGAGCAGACAGTGGGGCAGAGGCTAGTCAACCCACCCTATGAGGGGCAAAGCATCATGGGATGCTGGGGAATGAGGCAACTTGAGTCAGGAGAGGATCTGGGACAGAAGGTCTAGAGACCAGTTTAACCTCAATCAGTTAAGTCTGACACTGTATCCATCCAGGTCTATCTTAAACCAGATTTGGCCATTTTGACACTAGTCTGTGTACACTGAAGTTCTGTTCCATTACAGGTCTAAACCAGTTTCCAATCACTTATACCAGTTTATGTGTAATGTCTGTCCCTATCCCTAGAGGTCATCTAGTCCAACCCCCTGCCAGAGGCAGGATCATCCCTAACTACACCATCCCAGGCAAATCCTTATTCAACCTATTATTAAAACTACACTGGCAACCCTGCCACACAACCACAAAGAACAGCACTGTAATCTGCCATGGGTAAAGCAGGGAGACCGTAGTGGCCAATGTCTTGCTGCCACATTCTTAAAATATGCTTGAGACATCCAAGGAAGAGGCCCAGGGCCCCACTACAAAGGAAGGCAAAAACCTATGGTCGTACGAATATGGTGTTACTATTTGCCTATGGTCATACTAATTTGACTATAAGGCAAAATTCCTTCCTGACCCCAAATGTGGCAATTAGGCTGACTCTGAGCAAAAGGGCAAGACACTTTAGCCAGGAACCTCCGGATTTTAGCTGGAAACCAGCCAGAGCACCTTTTTAGTCCCATGTAGCAACCAGGAAATCCCAGAAGCATGGAAAATACCCATAGGCATAGCTACTCCTAGATCATCCCTAACCAATGCTTATCCAAGCTCTTTTTGAACACCTCCAATGATGGAGAGTTCACAACTTCCGTAGTAGGCAGTCTATTCCACTGCCTCACTGTTCTAACAGTGAAGAAGTTTTTCCTGATATCCAGCACTGGACATGCCCTGGCCAAAAAGTAGCTATATGACTTTTTTCCACGTTCAAAATGTGTAGAGCGAGAGCAAGTGGTTAGGGGGATGTTTATACAGCAGTGCTCCTACACACATGTGATAGCCTAGATATAGCCTTCTGTAGAAAAAAGAATAGAAGCTGTCTTTTCTAAATCCTATTCTCCCAAAGCCAATCCCTATATTACCCTGCCTCATTCTCCTATTGTCAAAATATTAATAATTTCCCTAAGCTAGTATTTAGCTATACTGCATATAGCCAGAATTCAAAGCTTTATACACATACACACACACACAATTTGTAAGGCTTCAGTCTTTTATATCACTGCTTTCATTGCCCTCCTACTCCTTTGCAACTGCTAGTTAGTTCTTTCCTAGAATCTGACCTTTGGCTGGAGGGCAGGCAGATGGTAGTGTCCTTAGACAAGACCAATTCTCCTCCTTGACCAGGTGTCACTCAAAAGCCTTAAAGATCCGTAGTCTTGAAACCCCAGGTCCCTTCTGAATCTGGGTCAATGTTAGCACAATGCACTGCAGTGATGCCAGGCCAGCCAGGAAGTATTTCCACTCCTTAGGAATACAGAGAGATGGTTAGGTCCAGCCAGTTTAATTATAACATTTGGGTTTTGATTTTTGTTCAGCCCCTGAGGTCTTAGTCTTTTTAATAAGAGTCCCCACACAAAAGGCAACTCCATACTAGAGAGGCTCAGACTTGGCCTCCGCACTTCACACAGGAATTGATTAGATGTCGTCTTTTTTCTTTCCTTTTTTTTTTTTTTTTTTACAAATTCGAAAAGAAAAGGGACACGATTTAAAACTAAAATAGAACCAAGCACATTGTACAAAGGATTATTTCAAGTAATTCTCCTTGAAACTGCAACAAAAGAAGGTTTCCTGGGGATTAAATGGACTGTCAGGTAATCAGAAAAGTTGTTTTAGGTTTTCCTCCAGAAGAAAAGCAGCATTTTGGATGGATTTTTTTTTCTGGTGTTTTGTGACACTTTACAGCTTATTCCCTCATGTCACACCAGTTTATTTCATTATTCATAAACACAATGAATGCCAGAGTGATCTGAAAAGCTATGGGGCCCTTGCAGGATCAACCAATAAGCCATTTTCTTCCCCTCCCAATGCAAATAATGTGCACCCTCACCCCTGTATTTATTTAACTGTAACTCATACTGGCATTTATTTGCTTTAAGGGGCTTCTTAATAGGTCTCTTTCCTAAATTCTTCCCATGGAGTTAACCATACTATACAGGTAACTAACACCACCTGTCAGAAGAGTACAAACAACTTAATTTTTTTTCCTGCCCTTCATAAAAGAACAAAGATCACCAGGGACCCCCTATCCACAGAAACCTTTAACACATCTTTCCATGAGTGAATCCACTACAGCCTTAAACTACATCACATTCTGAACGGAACCAAAGGAACCTGTTTGCTGCCCTTGTACCTGAAAACTTGGTATTTCCCCTTCTGCCTAAGTAAGTTGACCAAGATACTAGCAAGAAAACCCAAATAAACCATAGTTTCTCTTATTGCTTATGAGCCGCTAGTACCCAGTACTCAGACCAATATGTTGAAAGATAACACTTGTTGCCCTGGTTGCTGAGTGCCTCCTGTTCCAAAACTAGGTAAATCCTCTCTGCCTGCTGGATCTCTCTCTGTGGCATCTACTACTCTTGATCACTTCAAACTCCTGTCCAACCTCTGCAGTGTGAACAGAAATACCTTGAATTGGTTCTGCTTCTTCCTTTCAAAGCCCACCTCAAGCATCCTCGGCCATGGAGTCCACAAAGCTCAAATCATCTCCTCCCATGTGTGGAGAGATGTGTCAATAGGCAGAAAACTTCCTGCTATCCATCTCTTTTACATCAAATGTACACACAAGCATCCTCTCTCAGGTTTTACAATGCCTAGCTGTAACCAGCAGCTAAAGTTGAAAATAGGCAAGACTGAGATGACTTGGGTAGGAAAAAGAAGGCATGCTCAAGAAAAGCCTCGTTACCATCTCCCACTTACAAGGGCATCTGTCCCCAGACTGTTAAGTTGGCCTACATAGTGGAGTCCTTTTGGACTACTCACTGCTACTGGATGCCCAAATAGCAAAAGACGCCCACTTCCATCTGTGACTAAGCATCCAATTCAATGCTGTCAAAAAGGATGTGGGAAACTGGAGTTTAGAAAATCACTTTCCCTCATGCAAATAGTTTGATTTTTATTTCATATTGACAATGTAGATGCTCATGAAAAGAAAGAGCTGACAGCACTAGGTAGAGTTGGCCACAACATAGCCAGATGCTGTGCAAGCATCACCCATGGAGCATTGCCAGTGCATCTCAAGAAGCACCTCCTGACACAGGGCTCCATCAGTGCAAAGCTGCTAGTGATGACGAACAGTAACACAGTTTTGTAATGCAGGCAAATACACAGAAAATTGAATGTCAGTCTCTATAAAAAAATGGCTTCCACTTACCATGGGCCAATGTGACATGGCTCTTAACATCAGACATCTTGCTGACCCAGCCAGACAGGACAATTGTGACTATTATGTGCACCTTGATTTTTATCTCTAAGAAAGAGAGAGAAACATTTGACACCACTAATGGCCCAGGAAAATGACTTTTTTTTTTTTAAATCTAAGAGAAGAGGTTTCTTTTCCATGAACTGCTTCCTCCTGAAAGAATTTTTATTCCAATTATTCAGACACCTGCTGGTGTCCCAGCAGCCCCCCATGACAGCAGCTAACCCTCCAGGGCTGAACAGCAGAAGGAAACAAACCACGGAACAATGTTGTACAGGAGAAACAATACACACACCAAAAAGCCGGAGAGCACAGCAGCAAATGTGTTATTAGTCTGACATCACAAGGGTCTGCTTGTTTGTTTGCTTTCTCCTTTTATGTCCTGATGTTCTCTCTGGTGGGCCACATGTTGAATTTGTCTTGATTAAGTTGAGACTTTTATTATGCTGTATCCCCAGTAGAATTAAGGAAGGGAAAGGGGAAAAAAAAAAACAACTGCATATGGCAAGGACGGTGCTATAGATACTGAAATCCTGGCACTGAAATGACAGACAGAACAAATAAAGCTCCTTTGTATCAGCTTAAAGACACTGAATATACAGATCCATCTCTGTGCTCAGGCTTTAGGAAAAGGAGAAGGTAGAATCAGTGGTACATAGAAAGATAAATATTTAAAATTATTGACAGAAAGCTTGAAAAAGTTTGACTGTAAGTTCCTGGTGGCAAGGGACCTGGTAGCAGGATCTTGTAAAACAAAGCCCTGATTATGGGAACTACTGCAGCATCTAGGGACTGCAATAAATAATATCATAAACATTAGAACTTTGTTGGAAATAAAGAACAGCTACTTAGCAAATCTTACTCAGATTTTCCCTGAGTCAAATGCATGCTGGGATAGACTTTGTGGGCCAAATCATTGGGCCAGCACATTTGAAACCTATGCACCTTGATACTCTTGCTGCTGGATGCTGGTCTGGTCCCCAAGCCAGTGGTAGAGCAGCCCATAGGTGGCATACAATAGCTCTGAGCTACCCAGGATTCTCTTATACAGACCAAGTCTTCAAGTGGATCTGTAAAACCAGTTTCAATTTATTTTGCCAGAGCAGCACAAAACAGCTATGTGGGGGTTGCCAGAGATCTGTCTCCAAGAGTTCAATCAATTCTATGTGGATTCTCATATTATGCAATCATCAGTAAAGCTCATAAATATGTGCCTCACTACCAAGTCTCAGGGCTTTGATTTAAAGAGTTCCCAATAATCTGGGACACCACAATTAACATATTTAATAGAGCGACTAATAGGGGGGGAAGACCTTTATACTATAACATATGAGGATTTTATGGTGTGAAGGAAAAGAAACAAGTTACAAACAACAGAAATAAGGGTACAGTGAAAACTGACTAGTTTTTCCTTTCACCCTGAACTTTGTGAGATCTAGAGATCACAACACAAAAATAACAATGGGTAAATTTAGAATGATTAGCCTACATTTTCAAAAGCTCTCAGTGATTGTTGAATGGCTATCCTGAGCCTGAAAATAAAAGGCAGCTGATTAGCACTTTCTGGGCATGTCTACACAAGACATTTACTGCACAGCAGACTAATTAGCTGTCTCAGCATCTACACATGCACCCCTATTAGGCTGAAGTAAACTAATTTACTTTGCAGCAGGATTGTACTTGTAAATAGAGGCTGACCCCCGGGCGCCCTGCCAGCCCGGAATGCTCCGACCTGGCTCAACATGCTGCGCTCCTGGGCACATGTTCAAATGGCAATGAGTTTATTGTTCTGCATTAATTGCATGTGTAGATGCACCCTCTATAAATCAAGCCCCATTATAAGAATCTCAAGTTGAGCACACTAAACCAGGGGCTACTTTTGAAAATGCAGACCATTCATCAGCATAGGTTTATCTAACCCACAAAAATCCCAACAGCAGAAGATCATGGTTACAATATGGTGCTGGATTGTTCAAAGGATGAGACGACAACTCGGTGCCCAGTGAGAACATCTGAATAATGCAAGATAAGAAATCAATAATCAAATAGATTT
>NW_005842033.1:1641878-1658398 GCF_000455745.1 Alligator sinensis | reverse complement strand
TGTAGGGAACTGAAAGGGAAGAAGGGGAGACTGCACCTTTGCTACAGACAAGTAATTCCTTTATCAGGAGTCTACATACATCTTCTCTGTCAAGGTGGGATCTGCCTTGGAAGCTAATGGAACCTGATTGGTTTCAGTTGGTTCAAGAGAGAAGCCAAAAATAATTTTATGAATGACTGAGCAATAATAATAATATATTAGGTCTTGTAATGTTGAGATATAATAATACAATGTTATAATGATTGTCAGCCAAAAAATAAAATAATTTGAAGATCTTACATTTTTTTATTAAAAGTATTAATGACAGAAAAAGGCTCATCATCAGGTGCTAGATTTCCTAAAGGACCCATTTCCAATTCATTTTAATTTATAAAAATATGATTTACTTAAAAAAATTGGAAAATTAATTCATTATTTAAAGAGTAAGTGATAGAAATTTGAGAAGGAGACCCTGGTTGTTGTTTGTTTCATTATATGCAACAAATAGGCTGAGTTCCTACTTTAAGTGTGAAACAACCCAGTTCCAATAATGAAGCCATGACTAATGCTGCCACCCCAGTTTTTTTCTTGTATTAATGTGTATTAATTCCATGGCTTCTAAGCTATGGAATTTATCATTCTTGATTTTGGCCATGCTGGTCCCCACTAAATACAACTGGCTGGTACAGAGTGAAACAGCCGGCCCCTAGGTCAGGGGTGGGCAAAATGTGGCCTGCCAGGCCATTCTATCCGGCTCGCAGGGTCCCTAAAATATTTAGAATATTAATATTTATCTGCCCTTGGCTGCCTGTTATGCAGTCCTTGATAGCTTGCCAAAACTCAGTAAGCAGCCCTCTGCCCAAAATAATTGCCCGTCCTTGCCCTAGGTCAATTGGTCCATCAGCAATGCCAGACTGGACCGCTCGCTCGTCTCAGTAACATCTCAGGTTTTTATTGCACTGTTTCTTAGACATGGAACGCCCCCCCTGACCCAACTGAAAAGGCCTTTACTCCCTCCTCAGGACCCACATTACAAATTTCTCAGGGCGGGAAATATATCTTGTTTTGAATTTGAATACTGCCTAGCCCAAGGGGGCTCATTAGTGCATTTTCCAGAGGCCCACCTTAGAGCTCTGTCACACCCAAAGTGATCCAAAGGGCCCTCAGGCCAGGGAAACAATCTTCTCTCAATATCCTCCAAGTCTCCTACCAGCATGAAAACAGCTATTTCGTAGTTTCATAGTTGTTATGGGCTGGAAGGGACCTTATAGATCATCAGGTCCAGCCCCCCTGCCTATTAGATATGCAATGTTCAGTATCAGTTGTACCAAACCTGAAACCCCAAAACTGGCACAAGAAGCAAGGGGGAAGTTCCCAATTCCATATAGAAAATCATAGCATTTAGAGTCAAAAGGCTAAAGGGAGGGAACAGATAAAAGGTAAAGAACCATCAATACTGTGTATTGTAACATACACTCAGCACCTTAATTTCCCCCCCCCCCCCGAGGTGTCCCCCAAATAAGACTTTAGTCCCTAGTGTGCTCAAACAGCTGCCTGCAGCTGCCCCAAGTCTGAGTCCAGTGCCTTCAGACCACAGTCCTGGCTGATCGAGCCAGTGAGATCTCCGGCTCCACTATGCACTCCTCTGGGTAAGGCTGACCATGTTCATGCTGCTCATTTACTCCAGCCTCAAGCTTTCTCTTCCTTTCTCCCTTGCCCTCCAGCCCTTAGGAGTTTCTGGGATTTGTAGTCCAAATTAACAGTCAGCACAGCTCTGCAGACTGCCCCCTGGTTCCACCTGCTGTTACAGACATTATATTCACATTACACAGCATTAGAAAGTTTATCCTTAAAAGTTAACACAAAGAATAAAAGTAATCACTGATACAGTTCTGTGTGACTTTCAGTAGAGCTAGACCAGCTGAAAATGTCTAATTTGGAAATGCTAGAATAGAAAAAAATTTAGCAAGGTGAAAATAAATATACATGGCGGTTTTAAACATAATTTGTTTATGAAAGGCACTGAACTTGATTAGATGTGGTTACTACAGTTCATGTGTCCCCTGCACAGTAACTCAGTTCACCAAAAATTATGTTCATTCATGCATCAGCATTTTGAGTTAAGATACCTCTTATTCTTGAGATTGTTGATTAGGCTGCTTTCAGACTCAGTATCTCCCATATACATGAATAACACGAAGCTCAGAGCACTGCTGAATCCCTGTCTCAAACAACCCAAGAATAAAAGAGCAGCGTTTCAGTTTATTTTTTTCTGCATCTTGTTAAAAACCATATCAGGAATTTTGAAGAAACCTAATGCATAAATACATATTTTGTCTGATTCAGTTACATATCCAATTCAAATGACACTGTATTAGAAAACCAAAGGACTGCTGGTCTTCAACTACACGTTAAATATCAGCAATTTATTTCCTTACCTTTATATTTTTAATGGGTCCAACTTGACAGTAATATAATACTGTCAATATATGATCCTACCAGACTCCTCAAAAGGGAACCAAAAAAAGACTGACCCAACTAACAAAAAACTGCTTGTTCCTCCTATGTTCTCAGTGCCACCTCTTTCAAGCAGTGGGCTGACAGAGAATGAGTACTAGAAATCTCACATTTTCTCAGACTGTCAGAAGCTTGCATACCTGAACTATTTAATTAGATACAGCATTAATTCACTGTTCAACTGTAGTTTTGTGGTTTTGCTTGCAGTATTCATCTAGTGTGTTTTGCATCACTTTTTTGTTTATGATATATACCAGAGTGATTCCAAAATAAAACCACTTCATGTACAATGAACATTTACAACAGCGGTTGCCAACATACGGCCCATGGACAAGTTTATAGAGCCACAGGATCTGGCCCGTGACCTGGAGGATTGTGCTTATGCCTGTGCCTGAGACCAAACCAGGACCAGGCAGGCAGCAAGGAGCTATGCTGTGCTAGGCAGTGTCCAGGTGCACTCACACCACTGCCACTTCTCACGCTGGTTTGATGCAGGCCAGATAGTTTCTGTAGCACATCAGTGGTGGGGGACCTCACCTGTGCCCATGACAGTGCCCACACAAAGGCAAGGCAACTGGAGGCTACGCCCATACCACCACTGATTCCCCCAGCCCCCACTGCCTGGCTGTGGCAGAGATATGGCTTCCCAGCCCATGAAGAGTTGTGCCAGGGCCAGACATCTGCAACCTGTGTCTGTGTTGCTTCCACTTCTGCACCTCCCCACCCCACCTTGCTGCAATGTAGGTGCGACTTCCATCCATGCAGAGCCAGGGGGTAAAGAGGGAGAGGGGGAAGAAGCACCAGCAGCGTAGACACAGTTTGCAGATACCTGGTTCCAACACAGCTTCCCATTGGCTGGAAAATGCACCTGCACTACAGCTCAGGAGCGAGGAACTGGGGAAAGCAGCAGCAGTATGGGCACAGTTCCCAGCTGCCTGGTCCCAGCGTGGGCAAAGGGCATCCTGCTGCTGATGAGCTGCAGAAGCCATATGAGCCATGTTGGACCAGAGCTGGGTTGTTCTGTCCCATGGCTTGTTAAAGGTTGTCAGGCCCTGATTTACTGGACCACATCTTTTCTCTGTGTTTTCCTAAACAATGGGTGCATTCAACAATACAGCTATCAGCGTTCCCCACTGTGTAGTTTCACACTGTCACAGACATATATTCTACATAGCCACTTGGCTGTTGGTTTCTGAAAAAAGTTATCTGTCAAAAGTGGCATAGGAGTCATTGCCAAAGCACACAGCAAGACATCTACAATTTCATTCGCGCTCTTTCTCTCTCTTTTTTGGCTTTACCAAATCTTGGAAATGAAATTTTTAGTGAATTTCAGACTGGCACAAGGTATTGAATTGGTAACACTGGAGTCCGCCTTTTATGTACTTTTTGAGTTAAGATACCTCTTATTCCTGAGATTGTTCATTAGGCTCTTTCTAGACTCAGTATCTCCCATATACATGAATAACATGAAGTTATGACTTAGATGGTAGCACTTAAAGGTATGACTTAGATGGTAGCACTGCCACCTAAGTTCTCCAACAGTGTAAATCTAGAATATGGATAAACCACCTCTCTCGATAACGATGCACTTCAGGCTTCATGCCTATTCAGCCTATGGACTCGGAGTGACAACAAAGCATCAGTTATAACCATAATTTTAGAAATGTGAATTTCTACATCCTCTGAAGTCCAATTAAATCACTTTCTTTAGCTGGAAACAAAATTCAGTAACTGGCAACCCAAGCTGCATTTGAATCGCTGCTCGAGGGGCAATTCTGAAGGCTATTAACAATCCCCTTTGTCACAATCTGTTGTGAATCAAAAATGGTGTTCCAAAGATAGGATTTCTGATGTTGAGCATCTCCTCTGAGTTTATTCTTGGTATTTTCAAAAGAAAATTATACAACCTTTTTTTTGCCAAGTTTCAGAAGTTTGAGAACAAAGTCAGTAACAAATTATGTGTAGACTTAAAATGACAAATGTTCTCAGCTATAAATATGCGAATTAGATCCTCAGGTGGTGTTGAACAGTATAACTCTAGTAGGGCAATGGAACTACACAATTCCACATCAGCCAAGAACCTGGCACGCAATGGTAAAAAATTCTCTTCTTGTTTTACCTGCTAAGATAAACATTTAGGTACCTGTTTTCCTCTTGCAATAGCTGATGATATCCCAGACACCTCAGTATATGCAGGAAACGCAGCTCTTTAGGGGCGAGCAATGTCTTCAACTCTAGCGAAATACATAAGCTTGGCTCTTTGCAAATGAGAAGCTTTCCAGTTTATCTTTAAGGAAACAATTAGATATCAACCCACATTATAAAAAATTAACCTGATCTCCCTTTCTCTTGGCTAGGATATTATATATTTCTTTTCTTTTCCTTCTAGTTTGGCCTCTTGCTTTCAGGTGCAACTTCTTTTTCCTAAGGCAACGAACTGAAAAAAACCAACATCTGGAATTAACTGTGTTTTTGCCAAACAAAATGAGCACTTCTGCAGAGGGCAGTTTCTCATGAGGAAAACATAAATGGATGACTAATAGGGCAGATGAAATCAGGCAAAAATAATTCATTTGACCTTTACTTACACACATGATATCATGATTTGTACATCTCTTATCACTGGAATACCTAAGCATTGTTGTATACAATGGTGAGATTTGTCCTGGAAGGGCAGTAAATTCTCCATCCAGTCCTTGGTTTTAGCCAGCCATTTATGTTTTGGGGTACATACACATTTGTACACTATCAGTAACTCTCTAAGAGTATCATCCATGTTTTGGTTCTTCCCCTGCTGCATACCTTCCAGTCCCTACATTTTACCACTTACCATTTTGGAAAAGGAAATGATCTCTCTGGGGCCCATGAACCTCTCTTTAGAGTCTTTGATAAAGTCCAAGAGGCTTGGATCTAGGTAGGCATTCACCCTATCCATGAAACACAGTTCCACGTTGCAGCCAGTTCAGGTTTCTGATTATCACTTTCAAGACTTTGCTTATACCTTTACTATTTCTCTGCTAGTCTTCATCATGGTGTGCCATCCCAAATCCCACTCTCCAGGCCACCTTATTATTCAAGTCCCTCCTAAAATCTCACTTCAGATGTGCTGCCTACATTAAACGATAATTAGCGTACTTGCACATTGTCAAAACACATTTAGTGGAACCATCAAAATAGACACATACCTTAAATGAGCACCCTTCTATCTTGTCATCTTTGAATCTCTTCACTCTTGCTTTTTGATTATCCCTGCTTGTATTCGGCCAAAATGTAGACAGTGTATATTCTCTGTCTCTTCCTATTTTTGTAGCAGTCCTTGAACATTTTGGGTGCTCAGAAATACTAACTGCTAATAGTGATAGCAGCATACAATATTTAATTTCCTGGGGGTAGCGTATTAATCATCCTTTAAGGTGTCTTACCTTACCAGGAGTGGAATTTCTTCTCTCCTTCTAAAATTAATGGGAGCTCAGCACCTGAAAAGTCAAGCCTATTGACATTATTGATGAACCTCACTTGGTGCTCATTCCAAGAAGATAAAATGATTGCAGCAGGCAGGGAAGGGGAAATAAAACCAGGCTTTGTACTTACACTAAAAGCTTGGCATTCAGATAACATCCTTTGATTACCTCAGCAGTCAAGTGGATATATCACAACCCTAGCTGCTACATTCTTTTTATTGTTGATTCTTCAGGCATTTCTTGAAAGTAATCAAAATATGGCACTCTTCTTTTTTGTACAGTAACATGAGGAAGGTGGCTGTATTTCTATAAATCTGTACAATATTCAGCTGACAATCCAGATGATGGCCTGAACCACCATTTCATTGTTAGCTAGCAGGACCAAATTTAATGGGGAATCTGAGCAAGTGCCAGAGAAAATAGTCAGTTCTGAAATGTTATCGTTATAGGTAAAATGGTGCCCAACCCTTGCAATGGCCTTCTGCAGAGGATGTCAGCATCAACCTTTGTGTGAACACCCCTCATCAGCCTATGTAAAACATCATTTTAATAAGTGTCTTGTTTACTGGAAATCTTGAAACCAAAATGTAGAAAAAAATATTGATCATTTTCCACCTTACTTTTTTAACTGAAGATGGAAAATACATAATACATTAAGTCTAATTTGCATGAACAAAGGAAAGCACATGGTTTAAATTTAATAGCTTTTCATATCACATTTTTTATTATTAATGTTGTTCCTTTTAATTCTCAATATGTTATTGCATTCAAGGAACAATGGGGGAGGCCCTCCTGTCGCTAATTCCAAACATGCCTATTCCCAATGATTGCAAAGTCTGTAACCGACTGGATAAAATGTCTTCTTCACATTTCAAAAGTAGTGAGTACAAATCCAATTAAGGGTAGTTTTTTATTGCATATTATATTGTTCTGAGGGTTTCTGTACAAGCAGGGAACCCTGGATTACATTCCTCTCCAGGGGTTCCCAAATGTTTATACAAATCACAGTAGGCAGCATTACAAGACTTCAAACTTTTTCCATGTGCACTTTGTCTAAACCCAGATTTGTTGGTCAGAAATCTGTCAATTGCCAAATGATAAAGAAAAAAATAAAAGGAAATAATTTTATTTGTGTTCCTTTTGAGATGTAATTCTACCCGCAGTTCTCCAAGCTTTTTCACACCAATTTAAATACAGATTAATTCTTACAATTTTTCTAAAGTGCAAAGAAGTGCCAGCTGACTCAAAACATTTAACAGTGAGGGGGGGAAAAACAAGTTAGAAAAAGAAAAAACTCATCCTTGAAAAATAGCGGCATTAAAGTGTAACATTAGTGTGTGTACAGAAGTTGCTTTTTGCATAATTTAAAGCACTTTATTGACATGACTTAACAGAAGTGCACAGCTTTACAGCACTTTCAAAATGGGTACAGCTCTTTCCTAGACTCACAGATTGTAAGGCCAGAATGGACCTCAGAAGATCATTGGGTCCAGCCCCCTGCATCAAGCAGGAAAGATAACTGGGGGTCAGGTGACCCATCAAGGTGACTGTCTAGTCTGCTCTTAAAGATTTCCAGGGTGGGTGAATGCATCACCTCTGGAGGGAGCTTATTCCACAGTCTGGACACCCTGACTATGAAGAAGTTTTTCCTAATATTGAACCTGAATTGATCTTCCAAGAGTTTGTGGCCATTAATCCTGGTTTTCCCCTTGGGTACCCTGGTGAACCGTTGCTTACCGAGCCCTTAACGTACTCCCCTAGTGTAGCAGTAAGCTGCTACCAGGTCCCCTCTCAGCCTTCTTTTCCTCAGGCTAAAGAGTCCCAGATCCCTCAGCCTTTCCTCGTATGGCTTGCCTTTTAAGACTGTGATCATATGGGTGGCTCTTCTTTGGATTCTCTCAAGCTTGTCCACATCCTTGTTAAAGTGTACTGCCCAGAACTGAATGCAGTACTCCAGCTGCAGTCTCTTCAGTGCTGAGTAGAATGGAAGAATCACTTCCTCGGTTTTGCTGGAGATGCATCAATTGCTGCGTGACAGAGTAGTATTTGCCCTACTGGCTACACCATCGCACTGCTGGCTCATATTCCTACTGTGGTCTATTATTGCCCCCATATCTCTTTCATTCGTGGTGCTAGTCAATTTGGTGCTGCCAAGCCTGTAGGTGTGTTGGGGTTGCTTGTCCCAAGGTGGATCACTTTGCATTTTTCAACATTGAACTTCATCAGATTGCAATCTGCTCAAGTTGCTAGTCTGTTTAGGTCCACCTGTAACTGTAGCCTATCTTTAAGTGTGACCACGCTTCCACATAACTTGGTGTCATCCGCAAACTTAGCCAGTGAGCTCTTCACCCCCACATCCAAATTGTTAATAAAGATGTTGAAAACAAATGGACCGAGCATGGTCCCTGTGGGACATCACTGTCCACTTCTCACCAGGATGACACAGATCCATTCACTACAACTCTCTGGGTCCTATCCTGCAGCCAGTTTCTCACCCACCTGGCTATCTTGGAGTTAAGCCCACAATCCTCCAATTTTCTTATGATGACATTGTGGGATACTAGATCAAAGGCCTTTTGGAAGTCTAGGCATACAATGTCAACCTGCTCTCTCGTGTCCAGGTGGCGAATTACGTGGTCATAGAACGAGATGAGGTTGGTAAGGCAAGACCTGCCTGTGATGAAGCCATGCTGGCTGTCATTCAGAATCTTACCTTCTGCAAGCTTATCGCAGATAGACTCCTTGATGAACTTTTCTAGGATTTTCCCTAGGATTGAAGTTAGGCTGATTGACCTATAGTTACCTAGGCTCTCCCTCCTGCCCTTCTTGTGAATGGGCACAACATTGGCCCTCTTCCAGTCCTCAGAGACTTCTCTAGAGTGCCACGAGCTGTGGAAGAGTTTTGCCAGGGGTTCCACAATGACTTTGACCAGCTCCTTCAGCACTCTCGGATTAAGATCATCTGGTCCCACTGACTTGTATATGTCTAATTTTATTAATTGGTCATACACCAATTCTATGGCAATGGTAGAAAGGCAATTGTTCCTACCATGCTCATCCTCTACTCTACCTAGCATGGTTTTCCTCTTGGTCCAGTGAAGACCGAGGTGAAATAGTCACTCAGGAGTTCAGCTTTTTCCTAGGTGCCAGTAACCAGCTCTCCTGAGTTGTTGAGCAATGGCCCCATGTTCCAATTTGTTTTCCACCTGTTCCCTATGTACCTAAAGAAGGACTTCTTGTTGTCCTTGATTCCCATTGCTAATCTAAGTTCGGTCACTGCTTTAGCCTGTCTTATCTGTTCCCTGCAAATATGGGCCATTGTGGAATAGTCCTCCCTGGGGACTGCTTTAAGCTTCCATTGTTTATAAGCTTCCTTCTTCTTTCTTAGGAGGACCATGATTTCCGTGTTTAGCCAAGAGGGCTTCCCAGCCCTTCTGTTACCTTTTCTCTGCCTGGGAATGGACTTCCTTTGTGCTTCGAGGATCGTGTCCTTAAGGAACAACCATTCTTTATGCACACCTTTCACCTTCAGTCCCTGGTCCTACAACACTCACCCTGCTAGTGACCTAAGCTTGTTCAAACTTGCATTTTTGAGGTCAAAGACTTCAGTCCTTCTATCTGATTTGTCTGCCTTATGTCAGACACTGAACATGATGGTTTCGTGGTCACTGTCACCCGGACCTACCTCTATATTTAAGTCGGTCACCAGGTTGTCTCCTTTGGCCAAGACTAGCAGACCGTCACCTCTGGCTTTAAATTAACCCATGTTAAATGAGGTATTATATTTGAAGAACTGTATTTTGCAGCACTTCAGCAACCTAGGGCACTTTAAATAACTTCTGGACACTGGTCAAATTTCTGACCAGTGGAGAAACCCCAGAAGGCTGCAGAACACCCCCTGCCACCTAGCCTGGGAAGTGCAGGGAAGCTCAGAGCCACACCCCTCCCTCTGGGAAGCCCTGCCACCCCCAAACACTGTACTTCTGTCCTGTTTAAGAGCTCTGTAACTTTATAGTACTATAAAAAGTGCTGTAAATTACAGCATTGTAAAATGTGCATGGAGCACTTCTGTATACACCCTTGGAAAAGGATCAATGATCTGGCATTCCCAACCAGCTGGTCTCTCCATGTTTTGCACATCATCTTTCCTCCACCCCAACATACTCCAAGCCTAAATATATGACATGCGGACACCTGTATAACCTTCCCTAATACTGGTGTACAAAAAGAAGTAGACACAATACATATAGCCCTACACTAGTGAAACTTTCTAGAACCCAGTGTCCAGTTACCACATGATAAATTAAGAGTAAAACCACACTGATATAAGTTACACCAACCGCCATTCTGTAGCTACTTTTAGACTTCAGTACCATTTACTCATTGAAACTAGGTCCCCTATCGTCTAGTGACCAAGTACTATAATAGCACCTTCTGTGGCAGCTACTACAATAGGCTATAAACAGACATCGTCAAACGAAGCATATGCCAGGATGTGTCCTGCAACAACTGTTTTACTTTGTTGGGTGAAACAGATGTTGCCTATTATTCTGCACAGTCAGGGCTCTGGTGCATCCTGGGCTTCAGGAGCCCGATTCTGCAGGACAACACTTGTGGCACACCTCTGCAAACAGGGGAACGAGGCATACCCCAAATCAGAATCACCAGGCATGCCTCTGCTAATGGGGAAACCCAGGCAGGTTCTCCCATGGCTTCAGGGGCCTGATCCTGCATATCCCCTAGAGGGGAATTTTTACGGTGGCACAAAGGTAACATCTGTTTCAGGCAAAGAGGTGGTTCTCTGCCCCGTCAGACTAACTTACATCAGTGTCTAAAGCCAATGGAATTACATCAGTGGCAATATGGCTCTATGACCCAGCCTGATCCTTACCCACAAACTGGTCACACTGGGAAAAATGCAACTTTGCCTGCTATGCATCCAAGTTAAAAGTCTAAGTCCTAGGTAAATTCTGTGCCACCTCCCAAACACAAAGGTGGCACTGAGACTCACATAGAACTTATGGGCTTTCCCAGGTGGATTCAGAGTGACACAGCTACCCAGCAGTACTGGATCAGTACTGAACATGTGCAGGCAGTCAAGCCCAGTCACACAGAGTGGAATTTGATATAAAACCTTTATAAGCAGTATTTAGTGCCATTTAGTTCTCTGAGAGGCAGAACAGAATTTCTCAAACTCAGACATCTAAGTGTGACTTAGACATGTAGCACTCAGAGTACAAGTCTGTCTATTATATCCAAGTAGCTGATATTTTATGCTTTATTTTTCTACTTTAAGCACTCTATAGTGTTTCACATCTATATAAACTGACACCTCATATATATTTACATATGTGCCACATACATATAAATTGATGCTTTTGGCTAGCACTTTGTTATCAGGTCTTTATAACGCTTCTAGGACTCTTCAGAGAGATGCACTAATATACTTTAAGCTCCAGTACAGGTTAATAAAAAAGGTGTTAGCCTTTCTCTTAGGCAGAGGCAATTAGAGGCAAAAATAAAGGGGCCCTGAAGGGAGCAACCCTAGAAAGAAGCCAAACTCAGGAAGCAAACTCTGGCTGGAGTGAAGAAAGCTGTTGCTATTTTAATTAACTATCAGGGAAGCCCCAAGAAGATGTATACTTGTATGCACTGCTTGCATGTTGTTATTGTAGAAGCAGAGTGGGAATGGAATTTGCTTACCATCATATCGTTACAGAGTCTTTTATCAAAAGGTTCTCAAAACACTTGGTAAATACAAGGTCTGATTCTCTAGGTCTTTAGAGCCTCCCCACCCACCAAACACAATGGTTTCCTGCCACACAAGTTATGAAAAGCTAGAGCACCAGTAATGTGAAAATCAGGAGCTTCTGAGTGGAGAAACCAGAACTACTTTAAAAAGAAAGCAAACTTAATATGCCTGGAAGATAGCACTTGCAATATGAAAGAGAAGATCATTCTATTGGTCTCTTTCAGTCATTGGTGTCACATGGGGCTGACCTCTGGTTTACAATAAAGAAAAGGAGCATTAAGTAATTCATTTCCATGTACTGCAGATGCCTACTATATAGAATAACAAGCTTTAAGAAATCAGTACTCTCTTAACAACAAAAAAGTTGGCCTATTCCCCAGGGGAGCTAACATTCTCAGCTTTTACATAATACCCCAATAACAAAGCATGGAAATTCACAAGGACATATGGCAGCAGTCCAGACAGTATGTACAACAATTTACTACTTTGCTAGGAAAGAAGGTGGTATATGTAGGAGCTACAGAGGAAGTTCAATGTGAGAAGGTCTCAAGCGGTTGTAACAGAGAACTCTATGGTGGCTGTTCCACAGTAATGAAGCAGAGAATTTACCTTGCACGTTCTGCTCACACTAGGATGGCAGGCTAATCCTCTCTGCAACGCAGCCCTGAACTTGTGCCATCTAGCTGATAGTAATTGAGCGGGACAGTCCTGGAACGGGACCCTCAAGTCAAGTCCCAATCCTGGGCTGCATGACTCCTGGACAGCATGTGTTCCTGATTCACAGCATTGTGCAGGGATCCATGGGAAATGGTGTGTTTCCCCTTGCAGGCTGGCAGCATTCCAACCTGCAAGGGGCTGCAGGAAGCAGGTCACCGGGGGCACCATGTGCATGTGCATACCCACACACATGCACGTGGCCAGCAAGACAACCAGGCAGCTTAGGGAGCAGCATCCCAGCAGGTAAGTCTTGGAGGGGGCAAGGAACATAGTGGGGTGGGAGGAGGGGCAGATCAAGGCCCCCATAGTGAGGGAGGGAGTGGGGCAGGAGCTGGGGGTACTGCTCAGCTGAGGCAGTACACAGGCCAGGGTGTGGAGAGGAACGGAGCCACAGGCAGCTCGTCCAGTGGGAGATGGGCATGGGGGAGGAACATGCTTCCCCCGAGATTTTCATGCAGGCAGGGGCATATGTGGGCTGCCTGTTGCAGGCTTGGGACTCCCCGCACTGCTGCTCTATCCCCAGGAGCCCTGCACTGACCACTCCACCATGGCAAGGCAGCAGTGGGGGTAGCAGCAGCATGGAGCTGTGTCCTCTCCTGCTGCCAAGCAAACAGGGGGCTCGCAAACAGCACAAGGCTCCCAGGCTGGAAGGCAGAAGGGCAGGGAGTGCTGAGCCCACAGCAGACACCACACATCTTAACCGCCCCCTCCTCCCCACCCCAGCTCTGCTTGGCTTGGCTCAGCCCTGGTCTGGCTGTGCTGCTGCCAGCAGCGGTGGGGAGGGGGGTAGGCGGGCATGATTCCCACCTTTCCCTTTTGAAAAGGCAGTCACCCTAGCTGGTAGTGCTTTCCTTTATTAAAACTACTTAATTCTGTGCCCACCACCCTTAGTCTACCCAACTTTTGCTTGACCAGATAGCTGTCCTGTCTTCATAGCAGAACAGGGATGTATGACTTAGCCAAGCCAGGGTGTCTACAACAAAGAAGGCTTTTTAACTGAATAACTTTTTAACAACCTAGGAAAGCAAGCCTTAGAGCTGACTGCATCATTCGTCTCCTTACTATGTATCCTACATCTACAACTGGGAAGTCTCCAGCATTTCAGCAAGAACAAGCACATATCATACATGCTCTATAGATGGGACTGAAAAGGGATGTTTAACTTCTTATGCCCAAACCAAAGAGAATGGCTGGTCAGGAATAAAAGAGGCAATAAATAGATGATGAACAGAAAAGCAACAAAGAATAATAGGAGCAGGGAAAATGTGCCAAGAACAACCTCCTGCAAGTACCATCTGTGTGCCAGGTTCACTTAGCCGAAAAACGTGGGAGGTCGTTCTTAGTTGTTACTCCTCAGCTTTAGAACTCCCTCCCACTTGTACACCCTCCAAAGCCTGACCCTGGCCACCTTTCAGAAGTGGAATTAGATCTTTTTTATTTGGATAGGCTTTCAGCCAATGGGGTTACACTCTGGATATTCTTTGAGGAATTATTTTATTATTTTATCTGCTTTTATGATTTTGTTATTTTAAGATGCCCTAAGTGTTTTTGGTAAGGGCAGCAAAATAAATTAATAAAATAAATAGACAAATAAATATCATGGGTGAGGGGGAATAACTAAGTCAGGAACAGGGGGGGGCTCACTAGCTCTGGCAGATTTTGGGTACCCTCAGGTGTGCCCAACTCTGGTCTCACTCCCCACATTCATCCATCCTCGCTATCCTCATCCTTGCCATGGGTCCCACCCCTGAATTTAGAAGCATCCTTTGACAGCACTCTGTTGCACCTACTTGGGACTGTGTTATGAAAAGAGTGGTTATGAAATCCCTGGTCTTGTCTTGATCACTGATGAGCAGGCCTCCCTAGTTCCCTTGTTGGGCCAGGGTCTCTGTTCCCTGAACACACGTAGATTTTCATCTCGTTATAGTGTATTACTGATGCCTGTCTATCAGGCCTGCTTGCTAGCTTATATAGAGCCTTAGATAACTTTCTGGTGATAACATAAGGTCCACTGAACCTTTTACATAGTTTTTGGCACTGTCCCCATCTCCTGGTCTGGTTCCATACCCACACAAATTCCTCCAGGCCATAAACCTGTCCAGTAACCCTAAGGCCATAGTACTCTTTTTACCTTTGTGTGGCTGCAGCCTGATATTTCTTAATAGCTTGGCTAACTGAAGCTAGGTATCCTGACACCCTCATAACATATTCAGATGGGTTGTTAAATCCCTCTGATACATTTATCACAGAGATAACATCAAAAGGTAGGCAATCTCCCATCTGAACAACACCATATATGGTGTATACCCCAAAGATGACTGCATGCTGCTCCAGTAGGCCATAATATAAGAAAGTACTTCATCCCACATCATCTGATTGTCTTTGATCAGGGAGGACGGCATGTCAACCAGAGTACTGTTAAACCATTCCACCAGCCCATCAGATTGGGGGTAGTATGGTATTGTGCAGATTTTGTTAATTTCCAACAGGTCATAGATGTGGTGAAACAGCTAAGATTCAAAAGTTCTCCCCTAGTCCATGTGAAGGGATCAAGATACAACATGGCAGCACACAAATCTTTCAATAAAAAACTTTGCCACAGCCTGAGCCCCTGGTCAGGGTGTGGGTATGCTTCTACCTACTTGGAAAAATAATCAGCCACTACTAGGAAATACTTGTTTTCACGTGGTGTTATGGGTAGGGGACCCAAAATATCCATAGCTATCCTTTCCAGGGGCTGTCCAGACTGCATGGAGACAATGGGAGCCCTGGGATTACTCCTCATTTATTTTTATACACCACACATGACCTACACCAGTCTCTGACAGTTTCTCCAGCCCAACCAGAAATGCTGGGACTGCATCTTATGCAAAACTTTCTCCATGCCAAACATGGAGAAACTCTTCAATATTGAGTTCCTTCTACCTTATTAATTTCTCAAGATCTTCATCTCACCACTGATTTGCACACCAATCTGCCAACCCTGTGGCCCTCCTTGGACCCAGGGTTTGTTCATTCCAGGTGAAGTCTTCTGTTGATAGTGGCTGTATCCCCACCACCTCAGCTTTGGGTTCAGCTGCCTCTACAGGAGGCCTCCAGGACAAGGCTTCAGCATTCTGGTGCTGCTATCCAGAGCAATGTACTATCCAGTAGTCAAACTTATCTAGCTGTTCCAACCTCCTAGCCAGTTGTCCTTCAAGCTGTGGAAAATTATGCACCCACCAGAACCATGGTCTGTGCTTAATGGGCACCTATGACTCATTACATGAGTACTCACCCAGGATAGGGAAGACTGAGATTCAACATTGTTCCCCGGTTCTGCTTGATGGGATTCAAACCTATAGCTCCATCTTTCTGGAGCACCCAACCAGCAGGACATCAGGTATCCTGGAGCATGTGAAGGAGGAGATAGTTTCAACTCTCTCCTGCTGAATCTCTTCTACTTTGTATAAATTATTAAACATTCACTGGCATTGGGACTGGAGCCCAGCTGCCTTCAATCCCTAGTGGATGACCTACCACCACTTCAAACCCACTATGTAATCAGTCCATGACAGAGGTCTAAACCAAGGTCTCTCACCTCTTAGTTGTGTGTCCTAAGTACAGGGTGAGCTTTCCTTTATCCCTCCTAATGGAGCTGTTTCATTTAATTCAAAATACTTAAATATTAATTGAGCAAGAGCATGATTCTGCTGCAGCAGATACTCACTTGGGAGGTAGAATACCAGGGTTCAATCTCCTGCTCTACCGAATGTTTAATTCTTTCTACAAAGTGGAATACTGGCAACAAGAAAGAACAAGAGTGACTCACCTCCAAACACGTGACAGCTTGGTGGTTCAGCACTCTTCAAGGGCAGGTGGGTTCACATCCCCAATGGCAGAGAAAGGCACTGAACCCAGGTGTTCCCCATCTTGGAGTGCTCTAACTTGTAAGGCACAGGATAAAAGGAGGACAAGAGGACTCCTCCTCCTTCTATGGCAGTATTGTGAAAATCTCATTCTTCATAACCTGTGCTTTCCTGCCAAGTGCCCAAAATGAAATGTTTCATCTTACCTGAAATGAAATATTTTGTGTTGAACAAAATTAAATTCTT